>NC_056735.1:312071127-312266944 GCF_019279795.1 Protopterus annectens
TATTTAAATAAACTGATTTACCCTATGATTGCAGAAGTGTAAACCTTCTTACCCAATCTATCCAGCGCCTGGGAGTCTCTATCAGAAGGGGTAGGATTTTTAGGCCCTTGGGCCCCTGTGAAATAGTCTCTGGGTCCACAATAGGATTTTTAAAAAGGAACTTGTGTGACTCAGGGACCCTGTAGTATCTGTCTGGATTTCTGTGAGCAAGAGGCAAGGATCAGGGACCAAACTAGATTCCGAAAAAGCATCATCAACCATGTCTAGTACAGGAGGAATAGCTAAAGGCCTATGCTGAAGTAGGAGTAAGAAATCCCTAAGCCTCTTTTTTGAGTCAGAAAAATCCTGGCTTTCCCAGTGGAAATGCTCCCTTAGAGTATGTAAGGTTTCCCCAAAAGAAAAATCCTCTGGAGGGGAAGCAGGGGGAATGGAGTCCTCATAAGTAGATAAGGGCAAATCCAGATCATCAGAAGAATCAGAAAAAACAGAATCCTGGTCAGAAGATTCATAAACCACTTCAGTTCTAGGCCTCTTAGAAAGGGGGGGGGGTTGCTACCCCTGATTAGAGTTATTAGATCTTCAGCCATTCTTATTTGTTTTTTGAGCACAGAGGCCTGAGCGTCGTTTTTTTAGACATGGTTCGAGACTTAGGCCTAAGAGAAGGAGGCGTCTGTTTAATATGCAAGTCCGTAGGTCTCAATACACCTTCAGAAGCTGGTGACTGCACAGCAGCTCATAACCCATCCAAGGAAGAGACATCTGTGGGTTCCATAGTTAAAGCATCTCGCGGCATACCGGACTCCGAATGGATCTCAGTAGAGGCTTGCGAATCAGAAGTAGCGGGTATCAGGGGCTGCAAAAGCGCCTCACTGAGTACCGGCGAACTGGCAACTGGGTTATGAGAAGCATCGTCAGCAGTTTTGGACCTCGGCGGCCTGTCTCAGTCTTTATCTTTGCGCTTTTTCGGAATCCCGGTAGTCGGAAGGCTAACCGATGACATTTCTGGATAATTAAACCGACAACCAAAATATTTAGAGGTGAAAATGTACCGACAACGGATAGTGCGCTGATTAAATAAAGTATAAAACCGACAGCAAGGTACATCGTGGTCAGGCCTTAGGCAAGGAATACAGTATGAATGAAAATCTTTGAGGTATTTGCTTTCCACAAGTAATGCAATTATTAACTTTTATTGACATCGGGAAGGAGCAAGAAAGTTTCCCCAACGGGGTACTTAGCTTTAGATGAAGACTTCGGTTCTGAAACTCGAAAACAAAAATTTCAGGAGTTGGCCAACCGGCACTTGCTAACCGCTTCTGCTTCAGGCACAACACGGCAAGAAAGACTGATGTAATGGTGTCAGCTGCATGCTTTATACCCCTGATGACCTGACATCATGGAAGAAGGGACAGCAACCGACGCAGGACCGAAGACTGTTAATCAGGCCGACTGAGGGCTACCTGCAAGTAGATAACCCAAATGTAATGACTGCAACCGTGAAACACAAAGAATATCAGTCTGGAGTAGAAACCCTGACCCCTTTGTTCTATTGGAACAGGTTGAATAGCTCTGATATTGAGCAGTGAAAGTATCTGCTTTTGAGCCTCTGCCCACTGGTTTGGAGGAAGGTCTGGAAACCCGCTTGAGGTTGGCAGTGAATGGAAGTAGAATTTGTACCCCTGGGATACAATGTTTAGGACCCATCGGTCCTGAGTAATGGACATCCAGTTTTTTGCATGAAAGGCAAGTTTTCCTCCTAGGGGCACAAGTAACTGGGCAGGGCTGGGAAGGATAATTGAAAAGTCATTGTGAACTTTTTCCATAAGGGGGTGGCTTACCACTCCCTGTTTTAGAGCTGGGGGCACTCCATTGTTTAGATTTCTGCATACCCTGAGACTGTAGTCTGGGTGGCCTGTTACCCCTGGGTCTGGTCAGGCCTGGAAGGGGCTGGAAAGGACCATTTTTGAAGGCCAATGCCTACTGAATCTAGGTGGTTGCACTTGTAAGAATTCTTTGACAGTTTGCATAGATTTAGCTTTTTATTCCATCTTTTTAAGAACTACTTCTGCTTTGTTGCCAAACAAACAGTCCTTATTTAAAGGAGTGTCTAGTAATTTGGATTTGACAAGATCTGGCAAGGTCTGATCCTTTAGACAAGCATGGCTTTTCAGTACAGACCCAGTGACTGCAAGATGCGTCTAGGGCATCAAAGCCACACTGCAAAGTATGCTTAATAACTTGGTTTGCAGAATGCATTAGCTCTTGTAAATCTTTATTTTCTGCACAATCTGGAATTACTAAAATTTTTTGTTTAATTAGTTCCATAATATGTTGCTGGTACATCAACGTGAAATTGGCAATTCAAGGCCCTGATGGCAAGAGTTGCAGAGGTACATACCTTCTTACCCCATCTGTCTATAGCTCTGGAATCCCTGTCCAAAGGGGTAGCATTTTTGGCTGTAGTAGCCTTAATACCTTTAGGTCTCTGGGAAATGGTCTCTGGATCCGCAGTAGGATTCTTAAAGAGAAATTTGTGGGAATCAGGTACTCTGTAATACCAGTCAGGTTTCCTGGGGGGGGGGGGGGGGGGCAATGTATCTGGAGTAACACTGGCTTCCATAAAAACATCATCTACAACATCCAGGACAGGGGGTATAGCTAGAGGCCTGTGCTGAGGCAACTCTAAAAATTCTGAGTCTCTTTTTGGACTGAGGGTAGTCTTGGCATTCCCAGTGGAAATGCTCTCTTAAAAAGTATGCAAGGTTTTACCAAAAGAAAAATCCTCTGGCAGGGAGGCAGACGGAATGGATTCCTCTGCATCTGAATTCCTCATAGGCTGATAAGGGCATGTCCTGATAATCAGAAGGGTCAGAGTCATCAGACTCCTGGTCTGTAGAATTAGAAGGAAACTCAATTCTTTGTCTTTTAGTAGGGGAAGGCTGGCGTCCCCTAATTAGGTTAATAAGGTCTTCAGCCATTCTAAGCATTTGTTTTTGTGGCATGGGAGCTTGAGCACGCACTTTTGTCATCGGTTTTCTAGGTGTAGTGCATACTCTGGGCCTAAGGAACTTGGTAGTTTTAGCTAAAAACGAAGTCGTTGGTTTGATTTGAACATCGGTAGCATGGAATACACCCTCAGAAGCCAGTGCCTGCACAGCGACTCCGGACCCATCCAAGGTTGAGACATCCGCAGGTTCCATAGTCAAAGAAGCATCTGGTGGCCTATCGGACTCCGAATGGGTCTTAGCAGAGGCCGGCAAATCCAAAGAAGTGGGCATCAGGGGCTGCAAAGGCACCTCACTGGAGTACCGTCGGACTGGCGACTAGCTTAACGGAAGTGTCGTTGGCAGTTTTGGACCTATGCAGTCTGTCTATCTTTATGTTTTTTCGGAAGATCGGTAGTCAGATGGCTTATTGAAGTCATTTCGGAATACGGAGAATGAGAGCAAAAGAATTTAGCGACAAAGATAGCCTGACGAATGGTTCGGGTGTTAAACAAGGCACAAAACCGACAGAGAGGGATGTCATGGTCTGGGCCTAAACAGGTGACACAGTAAGAATGAAAATCTCTGTGTGGTATTTGCTTTCCACAGGCAAGACAACTGTTAACTTTTTCTGACTTCGGTTAGAGCAAGAAAAAAGGACCCCCAACAGGGTACTTAGCTTTAGAAGACTTCAGGATTATAAACTCAAAAACAAAAATTTCAGGTAGCCATCTGGCACTTGCGAACTTGCTTCTACTTCGGGCTCCTCCTCGCCAAGAAAGACTGATGTAATGGCGTTGACTGCCTGTTTTATACCCCTGCCAACCTGACGTCACGGAAGAAGTGACAGCATCTGATGCAGAAATACTAAGACTCTGGTATTCGGGCTGACTGAGGGCTACCTGCAGGCAGATAACCCAAGAGTGATGACTGCAACAGTGAAACACGAAGAACATCACTACATTACACAATGCATCCCTTCCTAACACCTGTGCTACTCTAAGTCACAAAGTGTTGTACCATTCTGTGTCTTCTATAGTGACACATTATCTGATGACCACCTCCTTTACTATAGCCATACAAGGCCCTCAATGTTGTGCTGTTGTATAACCAACAACAGTGATGACTCCCTAAGCACCTTTGGGTCAATTAACATGCAGGGCAAAATGTAGTGTACTATATGCAGTACTATTTTCCTACTAAAGCATCTTCTGAACTACTAACATATCAGCCATAAAATACTAAACCATATGAAGTGTTCTGCATCTACACTATTAACAGTGTTGTGCTGCTGGGCACCCTGCACATTCTACAGTGGCATGACATGCCAAGTGCCTGCTGTACTATTAGCATGGAGTACATGCACCTTACTGCAATAGCACACACACAAAGTGAATATTCCAGAAGTACCATTTGCACTAAAGGCATGTAAGGCATAAAATACTGCACCATATGTAGTATTACGTAGCTACTGTATTATTATCATAAAGGACATAGACTTTTCTACATTCACACTCCCCAGGCATCTTCTGCATTATTAACAAGTAGGGAACAAAGTGCTCCACTGTATGTAGAGTCACTTTCTGTAATACTGACATACAGGAAACACCTTGCTGCACAGCTATGTGCCCTAACATGACTGATAAATCCTCCCCTTCACGACATTTCACCTATTTGTAATGTAATCTCTACAGTGCTGCACTGCTGTGCATCCAAACAAAGTGTTACCACCAGCACCTTCTGTAATTTCAACATTTAAAATGCACATTATTGTACTGGTGTGTGCCTCAACTTTGGTGTCATTACCTTTCCAAGCACTGTCATTAAGAGTAGCTCTTGGAACAGTGCTTGACTAAACGGTGCACTATTTACCTTTTAGTCTACTGCCTGCTGCACAATAACAACATTTTCAAAAGAACCGTGAAGCAAAGTGTGCCTGCTGGCTCAGTGTGAAATTTGAATCAGCTGTAGGGCTGCAACTCAGTTTGTAATGGACTCTGCCACCTGGGCCCGAGTATCTCCTGACATCTTTTTAGAATGTTTAACTATTTACTTTCCTTACTTATTTGGTGTGTGTGCATATGTGTGGATTCTCCTCATCCCACATCTTTCTAGTTCAATATGTTTATGTAGTACAATTCAGATTATATACAATATGTGAAGTCCTCTGGGTCACTCATTAAAGGAGAATACTGGCTGCACATGGTGTTTCTGCATGCTGTCAGAATGATAACTGCAGTAGCATAATTTGTCAATGCCATGTCACTTTAATGGGTGACCATTTCCAATCACCAAAGCACACAATACAGCCTTCACTATGACGGGTGCCAATTTCCATTTAGCAAAACACACAATGTAACCTACTTCCAGCATTGTAAAGTAACTTTTCCTTGATGATTTCATCTGTAAGGGGGCTGGTACCACCATTAACTCCTCAAGCTCCATCTTTAAAACACAAAATGCACAGGAGGACTACCAGAGATTGCATGCCATTTGCTAATGGAATTAATTTAAAAGTAGCTAAGTAATCTATCATATCTGTTTGCCTGATTAGCTACCTAAGAATGCTGAACTACTAATAAAATTAAAAAGTTACCAAACAACAGTAACATTTCTTCTTATAAAACTGCAGGCAGACAACTTAGGAAAAAGAAAAAATCTGCACGTAGTTACCAAC
Source organism: Protopterus annectens (assembly GCF_019279795.1). Taxonomy (NCBI): domain Eukaryota; kingdom Metazoa; phylum Chordata; order Ceratodontiformes; family Protopteridae; genus Protopterus; species Protopterus annectens. The sequence continues at coordinate 312,076,789 of NC_056735.1, forward strand.
TAATAGTCAACTATCTGTTCACGTAAGCCTGCCACTCTCTTTCCAGTGCAGCACTTACACTGGGTTCAATGATTTCTACTACCACCAATCCTCCAATGTGGACAGCAGAAAGTTTTAATTACTAAATCATGCAAGATCATTAAAAAAAAATTCTTCTCTCATGGGTGTAGGCAAAATTTTCTGCAATGAAAGAGAGCAAGTGGCAGATTTCCACGGATGCTACCAATTTCCCGGGAATCAATGATTTTATTAGTATAAAACCCTTTTTGATATTAAATAAATAATGTATTTACCCAATACATATATTTATTATGCACCAGTCTATACAATTGTAGGAGATCAGTTTTTAAGTTGATGGTTATTTATGTTCATTTTTAAGATATGGATATTGGTATGCATTTTTAAACATTTTAAAATAGTTTTACTATATGAGTAAGACATTATGATGTTAATTATGCATCAATAGGGTTGTGTGAGCAAGACTGTACTTTCCAATAAAGTCAGACTGATAATATTGTTTTTTAACATAAATTGACTGTATTATAATACATGTATTTACTGTTATTACACATGAATAATATAGTCTTGGATTTTTAAAAATACGTGTGACAAATGCATTCTTATAAAGTTCTTAAAAAGTTGCAAAAAGGTGTTTTTAATTAATTAATATTGGCGCCAAAATGAGCTATTTGTGATATTTAAGGAGCACTGTAATGTCAGTTTGTACATTCTGAGGAAGTCTGCACAAGCAGATGAAAGCGCTTAACGTTTATTTATTGTTTATTTTTTGTGTTTGTAATCAAATAAAGTTCTGTGTGTCCGAGCCGAGGCATTCATCGTATTTTTTGTCATACCTAGAGCTACGTGTTGGAACTACATTCTTAGTTTGGTTCAATTTTGTGCTTAATGTGCTTTAATGCTACATTATACACTGCGTTTATCTGTTTCACTGAAAACCGTCTTCTCAGACATCTGATATAAGCAAGCCTGCCCCAGTTGTCAAAATATATAAACAAACAGATCTGCTATGAGTTTTGACTAACAATTCCAATAAATGTTTTTTTCCATATTTCATGGAAACAAAGTCCAGTACTGAAAGTATGGAAATAATGTCCAGTACTGACAGTTGTTGTATCTTTCGACTTTTCTCGGTTAGGGGTCGCTACAGTGGAACTCCGGTCCGCTAATGATTGGCAGTAGATTTTTACGTACCGAGTTGCCAGCCCTGATGCACAACCTTCAACGAAGGTACGCCCATTCACTCATGTCTCCACACAGAAGACGCTTTAGCTGAGAATCGAACAGGACAACGTCTTACTGTGAGGCGACAACGCTTCTGCAGCACCACCACCGCAGTTACAATGTCCAGTACTGACAGTAAGGTAAATATATTATTACAGAACAGTTTGAGTTCTACGCCATTAATCAGCCCAAACTGCACACTCAAATTAAGGCGTCTCTGTTAGAACATATTATGCACACACACACACAAAGACTACAAAATTATTTTCCTTGCTAAAAAGATCCAGAAACTCATCAGTACCAACACCAACCACCAATGAAACTTCAATAATGTTACTTAACCCAAAAAGGAATATCCACAAACTAAAACTTTCTTCTCCAACCTTACTCTAGTGCTGCAACCAGTCTCAAAACACAGTTCTCACACGTATGGGTCCATGAGTCACAAGCCATGCTACTAGACTGCTTAATAAACAAGTAAGGAATATATATAATCACTCCATTTGTCTAACCAGTGATTTCTGAATACAGTTTACTGCATCACTTCAAAAGGAACATTTTTTTTTAATGGTCTTCTTACCTCAATTACAGTTGTAAGAAAATACTTTAAATACTTCACTACATGAACTTGCACATCTGCAGTTTGCACATGCTCAAAGGCCAAAAAAAAAACAGGAAACATTTTTAAAAGTTTTTAATGATAAAACCCACAGCAGGCAGCCACTGCGTCTGCATATTAGCTATAATACATGGTTAGGATGTAAATTACAGTGTTACATACTCATTACTACTTCACCTTCATAACTAAACTGCAGTAGTCATGAGTACTTACCACTCACTCTACTGGCATATTATGAACTACATCTTCCACTGAGGAAACAATCATTAGCCTGACAAGTCTGGTCTGCAAGGCCATGGAACGTATCATCATGGAACTCATAAACAAAGACATTGGTAATCTCCAAACTCTGGACCTTACCCAGTTCGGATTTGTAAAAGGCATATCATGTCTCCTAAACCTGATTGACTTCTTTGAAGCAGTCACCAAAGCCATAGAGGAGGGTAAGGTGGTTCACACAGCTTATCTAGATCTCGCCAAGGATTTTGACACCATCCCCCACTATGGAATTATACATAAGTTCACTAAACTAGGTATAAATCTCTGTCACAAGATGGGTTGCCAACTGGCTCATGGACAGAACCCACACTGTGAAAGTAGCAGACTCCAAATCCGACTTTAGACCAGTGACAAGTGGAGTATCACATGGTTCAGTCCTGGGTCCTCTCCTGTTTGGTATCTACTTCTCTGAAGTACAGGCTAACAAAAAAGGTCTTTGGCTAACAAAGTTTGCAGATGACTGCAAACTAGGAGCCATAATTGAAACTCCTAACAATGTGGACATACTACAAAAGGGCCTCACTGAGACAGATGCCTGGTGTCAAAGCCATGGCCTGAAGCTCAATGCCAAAAAGTGTATTGTCATCCCCTTTGGAAAAAACTCTGTACCAATGAACTACCACATAGCTGGTAGTCTACTTAACGCCAAAAATCTGATGAGACCTTGGGACACAGGTGGACAGTAGTCTCTCCTTTGATAATCACATCGCCACAGTGGTCAGGAAATCCTTTTACTTGGCTCACCTCATCACAAAAGGTTTCTTGTTCCCCTCTACTCATCACTCATTAGACCCATTATAGAGTACAACGCTCCTTTTGTTATGTACCTCACAAAACATCTACAACAACTGGAAAGGCCACAGAAATACCTCACAAAGAGGATTACTGGTCTCAAACAGACGCCCTACGCAGACAGTCTCAAAAAACTCCAGCTTTACTCCATCGCATATCGCCTACTCAGAGGCGATCTCTGCCTAACATACAAAGCTATGTCAAACCCAGAGCTGTTGGACATGCTCCACTTAAAGAAATCCCAATCCCTCCGAGCTACATGCTCTAGGGACCTAAACCTTGTCACTACAATAAACAGAACATGCTGAAGGGATAGATTCCTGTCCCAGAGACTTCCCATACTCTGGAACAGACTATCTATGTCAAACAGAGCTCCTCATTAGCACTCTTCAAGAAAAATCTTGATGATTGGATGGGAGATAGGAAATTCACCCTGGGGATCACTTCTGTGGCTCTGCTCGACAGGGGCACAGGAAAATAATTTTCTTGGGTGGCAAAAGTCAGGGTACATTTTTGGTTAGCTTGTATAGGCCCAACGGCCAATAGCCTAGTACCTACCTATGAACCTACAATAATCCAGATTCAGATATGGAAAAGCAAGGTTCATTCATGACTTGATTATGATCTGATACACATGGATAAGTTCATTACATCTTTAGAAAAATTCTGGCTTTCAAGATGTCAACAGTTTAAGTCACTTGTCAGCTCCGAATGCTGCCAAGACCACAATAGGGGTGGCCTCGGAAAACTAGGTAGGATACAGCATACATCCTTGGCAGCCTGCAAAACTCATTTCAAAGCAAAGCAACGCATTCTGACAGGAAAGCAGGTGGATTCACATGGGAAAATGTGAGGTTGAACTGTTTGCAACTGTGTGACAGAGAATGACGACAAAATAGACAAGAGATCAGACTGCAAGCGTAAGTGGTTACTTCAAAAGTTATGCCTAAGCATTTCGGTGTATCTGAAGCCATATGAAAAGTGATGAATATGTGTGTCTTACTCAGGTAACACAGTCATCCAGCCAAACATACATTATGAAATTATTTTTTTTAGCTTTATGCCAACTAATCTAAAGCAGGCAAAACTGTATTATATGATCTATAACAAACAGTGAGCAAATACTGCACCTAAGGTTAAAAAACAAGGACAAAAAGAAAATTACCTCCAATACTGTCCAGATCTTCCAGGAGTCTGCCAAACCTACAATGTGATGTAAAAAAAAGTTATACATGCTATGTGTTAGGCTTCGCAGCTGATATCACAGAAGAACAGTTTTAGACCAGTTACCTCACACTGTTATATACATTGATGTACTTTTCCCTCATCTCAGGCTGGCTCCCTAATGGAAGGAGAATTTCAATGTAACTGTCCTTCATTCGTCGTGCAGGAAGGTTTTCTTGTTGGTTAGCAAGCAAGGAGCTTAGTGACTCTCTGTCCTTCATAGCCTGTTGGTGGTCTCTGTTAAAGAAAAAAGATACAGCACAGACCAACATTAAGAAGGTTATTCCAACAAGTGCACTGAAATAATCATGTGATTAATGCATTCATTTTCTTATATACAGTTTACCTAAGTCCAGGGTTGTGGAGGAGCTGAAAGTTATGGGACAACTCACTGAGAAACTAATCCTAGACAGAATGCCAGTCAATATCAGGACAAACACAGGCAATATTATACTTTGCCCATTCACCCACTGCATGTCTTAAGGATGTGAAGAGAACTGACGGAGCTGGCAAAAACCCACAGGGACACAAGAAAGAAAGACTACACCCAAGACACCCCAGCTAGTATCAAAACTTCAGAACTACGCCCAGCAAGCTAGGAAGTCCAACTGCTGCACAGCCTTGCTGCCCTTGACTACATATAACTAGTTTTATTTTATATCTTTCTAGTCAAAGTACTAAAAATGCTGGTATAAGCATCTCTTTATGATGTACATACTGCTGAAAGAAAGTGGATTTCTGGAAACAAGCAGAACTGACATTTTCTACTACACAACTGCCATACGGTGCGCAAAAATGTATTGGAGTTTGCTACCAGTTACTTTTGTGCCTCAGCCTTACTACATTGTTGTAAGAGCGAGTTTTCAGCCAGGAACATACTGGCAGTGACTATCACAAAAATTTAGGACAGTGATGACCATCATGTATACATACACTTCCCTTTCTGAAACCATATGTTCTGACAGCATGGTTGGTGTTTAGCCACAAGCAAAAATAAATGAAAGTTATATACTTTTGCATAACTACAGAATTAGAGGAGTTGGTCCACCCTTGTTAACAGAAGTACTAATGCCCTTAGGCACCTTGGCATCTTCTAAATCTTACCAGATTGTTAACCCTCCCATTTTATCTAATATGCTCTGCAAACAGACCTTCCTCGCCACATCTCAGTCATGACACACAATAGCAGAGCAGAAAACAGTAATAATGACATCTAAACCATGTCAATAGGAAAGAAGTGAACAGAAAAAAGAAGTTATGTACTCACCATAACGTTCCATGTGAGTTGTTTATCTCGCCTTTATTCTCACTGATGGGTTTGGAGCAGAGGCTGTTAGCAAAGCTCAAGGTTTACTAGTAGCTCGAGACCAAGCCCCTCATCCCATTATGCACTGCTGGAATTACCTCAGATCTTGTTTGCTGCATGTATATATAACCCTGTAAGGGGTGCACTCCCCAAGAAAGAAGAAGTAGTATTGAACAACTAGGATGATACTAGCCTCTAAGTCAACTGTCAGCCAGGAGGGGGATGGAGGGAGAGACGTGAGAATAAAGGCGAGATAAACAACTCATATGGAATGTTATGGTGAGTACATAACTTCTTTGTGTGAAGTTGTTAAATCTCACCGTTGATTCTTACTGATGGGTAGAGTCCCTAGCACCCGCAATCCTGGGTGGCTCACGGGAGTACATTTTTCAGGACTGTAGAACCAAAAGACGACCTGTCCCTGGAGGCCTTATCCACTTTGTAATGAGTGATAAAAGTATGATGCTTAGACCAAGTGGCTGCAGCACAAATGTTATCAAGGGGCAATTTGGCTTGAAAAGCAGAAGTAGTAGAAACTGCTCTGGTTGAATGAGCCTTTACTTTGTGTGGCAAAGGTATGTTAGCAGTTGCATGAACAATGAGATACAATCCAATAACCATCTGGCCTCTGAAAAGGATACAAAAAGTTGATCTGATTTCCAAATATCCTTAGTTCTATCAAGATAAAATCAGAGCTGTCTGTGCACATCAAGTTTGTGCATGTATTCTAATTTGTTGGAATGGTTGGGGAAAAAAGCCTGGCAACTCAATGACCTGACTGATATTAGACTCAGAACAGACTTGAGGCAAAAAGGAGGGATTTGTTATGAGAGATACTCTATCACAGCATGGAAAATCATATAAGGAGGTCTGATAGATGATGCTTGAAGTTCTGACACTCTGCGGGCAGAAGTAATGGCCACTAGAAAAATAGTTTTCCAGGACAAAAATTTGAAAACACAAGATGATGCGGGTTCGAAGGGGGGGGGGGGGTTATTTCAGATCATATGAAATTCAAATTCCAAGGAGAATAAGGGGTTTTGACAAGACGTCTCATGTGAAAAACACCTTTGAGAAAAGCCTTAGATAACTTATGGGCCATAATATTTAACCCATCCAATCCAAGGTGGAAATTAGATATGGCAGCTAACTGAACCCGAACTGTGGCAGCTGCTGCTCCTTCCTTAAAAATCATTGTCAAAAACTCTAGAATTGATGACAAAGGAGCTCGGAAAGGGGCAATATTTTGTATGCTGGCCCAGATGGAGAACCTTTTCCACTTACTGCGATATAGTTTTCTGGTGGATGGCTTATGAGAAGACAAAAGAATTTGTCTTGTGTCATCTGAGAGGGAATGAAGCCTGGCTATTTGGGGAAGTGGATCAGCCAAGCAGTCAGCTTTAGAGACTGCAGTGAAAGATGGTGGTCCCCTGACGGGTATGTCAGGTGGTCTGGAACTGGGTCCAGGATCCATGGATCCTCCAGCAGATGATGGTGAAGAAAAGGGAACCAAATCTGTCGAGGCCAATGGGGGGCTATAAGGATAACAGTCCTTCCCATCGACTTTTCTGTACAAACCTGGGTATCAATGGAATTGGAGGGAATGCATATAGAAGACCCAGAGGCCAATTGTGTAAGAGTGTGTCTCTCGGGGGATGTCCCGGAAATGGTATCAGGGCAAAGTAGCTTCTGCATTTGGTATGGATGTGACTGGCAAAGAGGTCGCAGCAAAGCTGGCCCCATTTGCGGAAAATCAAAACGTGTTGGTTGAGAGACCACTCATGAGGCAACCTGCTCAGCTTGTCCGCTATCACGTTGGATTTCCCCGGGATGTGCGTTGCTAACAGAAAACGCTGGGATGACACAGCTCATTGCCACTGAGCGAACAGAAGCCAATGAAAAATTCACATATGCATCCTTGCAAGTGGAATGGCTAGAATTGCTGCCGCCATCAAACCTAGTATCTTCAAGACCTCTGTGGCTGTAGCTTTGTTCTTTGACACCAATGAGTTGACATGTTGGTGAAGAAGTGAGACCCTTTCGACTGGAAGACGTAGAGCGGTGGTTGAGGTATCTAACTCTGCTCCTATAAAGATGGTAAGCTGCGATGGCGACACGGCAGACTTTTCGAAGTTGACTGTAATGCCTAAGTGGTTGCAGAGTTTCAGAGTAGATTCTGTTGCCTGAATCGATTGATGTCTGGTGGTGGCGGTAAGGAGCCAATTGTCTAGGTATGGAAACACCTGGAATCCTAGACGCCTCAGGTGATCCATGATCATTGCCATGCATTTAGTGAACACTCTGGGGGCTGTAGTGAGACCAAAGGGCAGGGCTCGAAACTGGTAGTGATTGGCTCCCAGACAGAAACGCAGGTGATCTCTGGAGTGTCTGTCCATCTTTATGTGGTAGTACGCATCCTTGAGACTGATGGAGCACATCCAATCGCCTTTCCCTAAAAAGGGAAGAATGGCCTGAAGCGTGACCATTCGGAACTTCTCTTTTTTTACAAATTGGTTGAGTCTGCTGAGGTCTCCAGTCCCCCATTTTCTTTGGAACCAAAAAGAATCTTGAGTAGGTTCCGAATCCTGCTTGGTCTGCTGAGACTGGCTGGATGACTCTTTTTTTCTAGCAACTTGCGGACCTCTATAGTTGCTTGTCCCCTGAGACTGGGTGGAACATTCGGGATTCTGTTGACAGGAGTGGGAGGGAAAGAGAACGGTATGAAATACCCTCGGGAAATGATGCTTTATACCCAGGTATCGGATGTTATGCTTAGCCAGGCTTCTGGGTACAAAGATAAGCAACCCCCGACCACCTCCAGAGCCAGACAGCTGGGTCTCCTTTCAGGAGCGCTGGTAGGGCTGACCAGAGAAATGGCCTCTGTCACCCTGTTGTTGCGGACCCCCCCCCCCCTGCCGTGCAGGCGGCGTCTTCCATTATAACCCCCTTCTCTGCCTCTAGAGGGGGTTCGCCATGTGTGTCCTGAAAGGCTCCCTGGGCTTTTCGGAACCACATCTTTTCCGCCCTTAGGGCCCTTGGGATAGGGCCAAGTAAGGGTAGAAAAATGGACTCCGACAGCGCAGATAGAGACTTTCCTTCCTGCTCACACCTGGTTAGAGTTTCCTTTACCTTGGGCCCAAACAGGGATGAGCCATCAAATGGGGTGTTGATAAAGGAAGACTTGAAAGGCTCTACAAAGGAACAGAGATGCATCCAGGCTTGTCTATGCAGAGCAATGCCTGAACTTGCGGCCCTACTCGAACCATCAGCTGCGTAAGATCTGAGACACATGGACGAGTTCACAATCGAGTTTAGGGTAGTGAGCTGGTTGGTAACTTTGTCGGCAACCCCTGCAGCTACTGTACCCTGGAGAGCATCTCCTAGCTCCTTCAGGAGATCTCTTTGTAGTCTGGTAAAATGGGTTAAGTAGTTCAGTGATCTAAGGGAAAAAGTCGCTGAACTAAATATGCATTTCCCATATCTATCCATGATCCTGGAATCTCCATTAGGAGGATGGATAGATGAGGACGTCTCAGACTTTTCCTTTTTGGTGGCTGCCACCACCACCATGGCATCAACAGGCACTCCCTTAGTCAAAAAAGCTTTGTCCATGGGAGCAGAGATGAACTTATTTGGCTTCTGAGGGACAGGTTCCATGGCCTCCGGAGACCCCCACACCTTACGAGAGATCAGCTCCATGAGCTCATCGTAAGGCGGAGACACCCAAGAGGTGGAAGGCTGAGATCCGAGTAGGGCTTTTGGACTGCCAACCACCCCTCTGATTAAGGATCTCTAATATCTCCGCAAAGGAGATATCCTCAGAGGGGGATCGAGGGGACCCTTTCTGACTCATTCAAGTCAGTGTCAGATGTCAAAGACTCCTGTGGGGAGTCCAAGTGCCTCCTCTTGCACAGTCTCTTCCTGGGTATCTCCTCAGTGGGGGCTTCTGGGGAGGTCTCAGAAGAGCAGGGGGTGCCCTGTGGGGCTACTTGAGGCTCAGTGTCTCTACGCTTGGATTGACTGGTAGAAGCAGGAGTAGACACCGGCGCTTGAGGGGAGGAGGAAGCCAGACCTGATGCTGATGATGTCTTTGGACATGGGACTCTCCTTATGGCATCGAACGCACCATGACTCCGACGAGAAGGGGTAGACAGATCCAGAGGGACCGTCCGATCCTCCTGCACCGAGGCCATGGGCTCCAAGCCCGAGGTAGGAGCCGAGCTCATCCCAGCCAAAGCCCAGAGAGGAAGAGTCGGCACCGAAAAATCAGTACAACTGTCTTCTCTGGACCTGACAGGAGAGTGTCGGCTCCTAGAGTCCCCAGTTGGCACAGAGGACGTCCGAGTAGATGGAACCGATAACATGAGAGCAGGTCTCGGCTGCACAGGCTCAACAACCATCAGGTCAGCCTCCTCCGACTTCGAAAGTCCGGTACGGCTCGGAGGAGGAGCAGCAGTCAAATCCGGGGTAATGGTCTTTGGTTCCAACGGAGGCTCGGAGCAGACAACAATTTGACAAGGCCTGGTGCCAGTAAAAGCTTCTGCACCAACCAGTCCATATCCAGATCTGAGAGGCTGACAGAAGACTTCGAGGAGTGCACCGAGGGTGCCGACTGATGCAGAGGAGATGAGGGAATCTCAGAAACCGGCTCCAAAGCTGTGAGCTGGCTCCAAACGGAAGGGACACTCAGTTCCGAAGGCAGTGGAACCGATGACCCTACACTCTTCATTTTTTTAACCTTTTTAGATAACTTGGAGTCACCTGAAGATTTGGACGACGTGGAGGATTTACTAGCACCATCCTGGTCACCAAGTGCTTCCGAGAAGGGGTGCTGAAGTAAGCCCCTATCCACCTCCTCTGTAAAAGTACCTTGGAAGAGAAGGAGTGACAGATGCTACAAGAGTCTTGGAGGTGTAATGCCCCCAGACAATAGACACACTGAACGTGCCTGTCAGTGACTGACATTTTTTGTCCACAATCCAGACATTTTTTGAAGCCAGATTTAGGATGTTGCTTCTCTTTCTCTTCAGACATCCTAAATTTAAACAAATAGAAAAAAACACACTCTAAGCAGCTATTAGCTATTGAAATAACTACTGACTAAGAATTTAGTTAAATACAAGGCCAACACTACTAGGCCAACTGCTAACGCGAAACACTTCTATGGAAAAAACAAAGCCAACACAGGGCACTTATCTAAAGATATATATATATATATATATATATATATATATATATATATATATATATATATAAACTATCCCAACAAGAATGAAAGTCAAGAAAAAGTTTTTAAAACTTGCAAATAGAAGAATCTTTCCAATAAAATTGGTCCGAGCAATCTGGAATACCGAGATCTGTGCCGTGGAAAACTAGATCTGGGGTAATTCCAGCAGTACATCATGGGATAGGGGGCTTGGTCTCGAGCTACTGGTAAACCTTGAGCTTTGCTAACGGCCGTGTCAGAGCAGAGGATCGGCTCCGAACCCATCAGTGAGAATAAACGGCGAGATTTAACAACTTCACATGGTAGGTTAGTATGTTGACAAAGGAAGACCTATTAATCCAGCTGTATCGTTATGGTAATTAAATAACTTTGAATCTGGTATGACGATGCACATCCTCGTCAATAGCAGTGAAAAGTCTCAAGCTTATCCTCTTGGGCAGTCTCCAACATGGCAACATAATTCTGACTACTGAGGCTCCAAAGGAAAGCCTAGATCTAGAGATCACATCTAGCTTGCAGTGTCTTGCAGAAATGCTCAGTGAAGCTTAAGTACCTGCAGCTTCAATATCTTATCCAAAGAAAAGCTCGTGCTATGCCAAATCCCAGCTCTCGTCAAACAAATCAAGTAACAAGAAAAAACGTCGCTGGGAACTGCTGCTGTGTAAATCAAAATAAAATTTATTAAGACACAAGTAAAAACAGAGTAAGCGCTTTCGGGCCAAAACCCTTCATCAGACAAAGTACTCAGACTAACACTTAACAACCAATGGGAATTCAATAAAAAGCCCGCCTATTTCTAAGGGCCGGCTTAAGGGGTACTACATCATTAAGCCCTGGATCTATGTGAGCTGTTAATTCTAAAATCCATCTTGACTCCATTGCCTCAGTCTTTAACTTAATGTCACCACCCCTTTTATTCAAAAAGACATTCACAATCACCCTAAATTTAAACTGATGTGTCGGATTATCCTTAATATGATTGTAGAGGGATTATGTTCATCACAGTTCCTGATGGATGAGAGATGTTGCAAAATCCTAACCTTCAGCATGTTATTAGTTTTGCCAACATAATAACTTGAACATGATACGCAGTTAGCCAGATACACAACATCAGTGGTTCTACAGGTAGCTCTACCTTTGAGTAATAAGCTCCTACCAGTAGAGGGATGTATAAAAAAAGTTTCCCTGTTGATATAACCACAGGCCTTACAACTGCCGCATGGAACAGTGCCCTTAGATCTGGGTAGACATTTAACATCACTGTTCCCCCTATCATCACAAAGTATGTCTTTAAGATTCTTATTCCTCTTGTAGCAGAACTGTGGACTAACCCCTACTATGTCCCTTAAGCTGTTATCACTGGTGATGATATTCCAGTTTTTGTGAATGATGTCACACACCCCTTTAACATTGCTTCCATAAGTCAGCAGGACCCTTGGCTTGTTTATTCTGACTCTATCATCTATATTACCCTTCTGTATTGTGGTGGCATTAAGCCAAGGCTTGTACTTGTTCTGTCTACTCTCAATACCTCTGTCTACCGCTTCTTCAACCAAGTTATTCCTATAACCCCTATCCTGAAAACACTTCTTCAAATGAACAATCTCTTTTTCAAACTGTTCATCCACCAAACTAATCCTGGATATCCATCCCACCTGTCCCTGCACTATATTAGGGAAAGTAAATCTTGGGTGCATGCTGTCAAATGAGAGTAATGAGTTCTTCCAACTCTCTTTTCTATACAATCTTGAACTAAAGCCATTCTCTGTCAACTCAACAGTAACATCCAAAAAATCCAAAGCTACATGTGAACTTTTGACATCAAATTTCAAAAATGAAGTTGTGGAATGCAAGTATTCCATGAAGAGGGTTAACTTCTGTTCATCTCCCTTCCATGAAATAAAAATGTCATCTACAAAACGTAGATAAACCCCTATATATTGATTCCACTCACTATTGCCCAAAACATGACGCTTCTCCCAAAAAGAGAGGACCAGGTTGGCATAAGTGTTAGCACAGGGGGTGCCCATGGCTACCCCCTGTGCTTGCCTATAAACAGAACCATTACTCATGAAGACATTATTTTCTAATACCAATGTCAGTAACTCTCATATAAGAAACAGATCTTTCTCAGCAACTCCCATGTCCCGTAGAAGCCCTATACTAGCTTCTGTGCCATATTCATTCCCTATCACGGTAAATAGACTATTGACATCTAGAGTGACTAACATTGATCCCATAGAGGAACCTTCCCTATTCATCTCCCCTAAAATGGTGAGAAAGTGACCTGTGTCCTTCAAAACATTTCCTATATTATCCACATATGGTCTAAGAGTATGTTCCAACCATATGGATAGGTTTTCAGTGACCCACCCCCTGCCCGAAACAATAGGTCTAAGGGGTGGGTCTGTTAATGACTTATGTACTTTAGGTAGAGCCTTGAACACAGGAATAACAGGTTTACCTATGGTTAAAAGTCTAGGAGCTCCCATGTTATGTAAGGGTTTAATAGTTGATAGACCTCCCTCTCCGATAACAGCCCTAACATCTTGCCATTGTACCAATCGGTGTCAAGTACCACAACTGCTCCTCCCTTATCTGCCATTTTTATTGTTAGGTCCAAATTATTGCTGAGTTCCTCAAGAGCTTGTTTGTGTTCAAAATTTAAATTATGAAATCTATCACTCCCTTTCTTTTGTAAAAATGTTATTAGATCACTCTCACATTTGTTAATAAAAAGATGTAGTGCAGGTGAAAAAGGAGGAACGAAGCAGCTAGGTTTACGTAAACCCGTGTTCGGACTGTTAACCCCCCCAAAAAACTTTCGTAACATAACATTTCGACAGAACAACATTAAATCCATCACAATGTCACTATAAACACAAGCCTTGCTTGGTATGAATGTGAGGCCCTTATTTAAAAACGAATAACTGTTCAGCACTCAAAGTATATCTAGACAAATTAAAAACAATACCAATATCAAAAGAAGAAGTCAGTCCAAAGTCCTCCTCTTGTTCATGGAGTCCCTGTCGTCGCTCCGTGATCATTTCCAAGGACCCTTCCTCCTCATGTTCGCAGGTAACATGCCCAAAAAAATGACTCTGCCCTGACTGAACTTTAGGGCGAGCTCCCGAGTCTCGATCATTGGGCACTGAATTAACATGTGTGCGAATGTCACTCTGTAAAACCGGTAGTTGTGCTAGGGAACCATCACTGTCCCCTCTTGTAGTCAAGCCACCTGAATCAAGGTTGAAATCGCCACTCTGCACAGACCTCCGTGAGTCTGTTTCAATATCTCCAACAGTGCAAACATTAACCGGCGTAGATGTAGTCTCGACACTAATAGTGTCAGTAGAGCCCTCCGAAACCGAAGATAGCGTACCTATCAGTACGCCAGAAGAAACTGCTGAGCCGGAAACCATCTCGGATCCTGACATCAGACGATCATGTCGCTCTTCACTAGCTGTTACTCTTCCACTGGGTCTCTGTGCCCTCCATGTAGAGTTCGGTAACCGAGGGGTATTCTTCGGCCATACGAAGATATTACCCCTCGTAAAATCCTCAAAGTCCCTTTTAAGCTTGCCCATTTTTAACACTTGTAATTTCTCATCGTTCTCATTTAGAGCACGATTTAATTGCTCTAAGCGTGTCCTATGGTGAGGCTCTTGAAACCCGCTCATCAGCTTCTGCTGCAAGCAGGACACTTCTTGTCTCAATTCCTCAACTTCAGGTGTGAAAAAAGTTATTAACTCCATATATTGATAGCTCGTACGAATGTTAACAGCTTGCCATTTGGCAAGTAACTCAGGATACCTGTCACCCTTAAGCCGGCCCTTAGAAATAGGCGGGCTTTTTATTGAATTCCCATTGGTGGTTAAGTGTTTTAAATATGAACTGTTAGTCTGAGTAGTTTGTCTGATGAAGGGTTTTGGCCCGAAAGAGCTTACTCTGTTTTTACTTGTGTCTTAATAAATTTTATTTTGATTTACACAGCAGCAGTTCCCAGCGACGTTTTTTCTTGTTACTAGCTTCAATATCTTCTAAGGCTGCATGGAAGTAAAAGCCTGAGATACTGCCATTAAGGTATTACATTTGTTAAAATAAAATGCCATGCTGTTAGTCAACCATTCTAGATAGTGTCACTTTAGAGTCATTTTATTGGAGAAATATACAAATAAATTTGAGTCTTTTCTGAATGATTTGTTTCTGTACACAAAACCTGAGTTATCCTTGCACACTCATGCAGGGTAACAGATATTCTCCTCTATCTGAATAGTTTGGAAAGAGTGCAGGCAGCTGGACAGGTTAGTCTCAGTGGCTACGTAGATTTATTCATAAGAAAACTGTTGTTATCCATAAATACCCTGTACCTTATAATTCATAAGGTTTGCAGTTTGAAAACTGTCTAGCTGAAGTAACAGATACAAAAAAACACAAGAACTCTGATTCTTCAGTTGAAGCTCGTTCAAAAGGTGGAGGAGTGGGCTTTTTGTGAACAAAGTATAAACCCCATGGAGGAAAAGAATCCTTCAGAGGAGGTCTAATCAGAAATATGTCATGAAGGACTTGTAAGCATGTCAAGGATTATGAACTACAGACTTGGTGACAGCTAAAGATAGTAGCCAGGTGCTCTGTTATGGAAGAATAACCAAGGCCTGGGTCAAACATTTGAGAAAGAAAAAGTTTAACAGAGATAGCACTGAAGTTATATAATGATCCAAATATTCAGAAGCAAATCCATCTACTGTAGAACTTCTTTGCAGATGTAGGGATTTGGAATATACTAGTGGAGTATGCAACGTCTATGCCATTAATGCAACTAGAGAAACTTTGGAGTTAGTTGAAGGGATGGAGATATGGAAGGGGCTTGTCAAACAGACATGTCAACTGGACCCTGAAGGGCTACAAACAGGCTTTTCCAGGAGATGAGGCCTGAGCATAATGAAACAAACATGCCAAGGCTAAAATGGGTCAAAGAATGAGTTATGTCTGACATTCTGAACAAACTTCAAAAATAAGGGGAAAGGGAGAAAAAAAACAAAGAGGAGTCCAACAGGATAATTCTAATGAGAACATCCATGAAGCATTCTCCTTATAAAGGGACAAGGAAAAAAGAGATTTCTGTACTTGGTGAGCAACAGGGATGCAAACTATGACAGGCTCCCTTGACACAGAACAACTTCCATGCCACAAACAGACTGACAAAAGACTTGAGAGGCATCAGTAATCAATGACTAAGTCTGTGTACTAGGGAACTGGTTTCCCCTGGAATGTAGCTGGCAGTCAAAAACTGGTCTACAGACATAACCCATTTTTGCACCTTCATCCCTCCTCCTTGACGATATATCAAAGCATGGCCATATGATTGGCATGGATGACCATTCTATTATGGGACAGAAAGTAACCAGTTCTACTGACAGAGAGCTAAAACCCTGATTACAATCTGGGTGATTACAGTGTCTCTGAAACCTGCTGCAACTGACAGGGAGGGGATAGAAATCACAAGGTGCAGCCTGCACATCTCTTCTCGCGGGGCAGGGTGTGGAGACATGTTGGAGACATATGCCCAAGGCACAGCAGTGCCTGTAGCGAGGGATATGCTACCACATGGGTGGTTATGTACCTCTCACTGAGCCACTGCATATCCCCTAGTGATGACAGCCCAACAAGTTGGAGGGATGGATACGGTACATCAAACAGCCCTAGTGTAAGCAACATATATACTGCGCTGAGTGATCTATATCCTTTCTGCCCCCTGCCGGAGGAGTATCCTAATTCCTTTCCCACCCTACTGAGGTAGCTTCACTCATGGAACTAGGACCAGAAACACAGGTTTGCCTCCCACTGTACGAGTCTATAATCCCCTTTCCACCCTGCTGAGGTGGTCCCACATGAAAGGGATAGCACAGAAAGTGAAGGTTTACAGCAACTGGGAGGATACCTGACAGCAGACTGTCAAATTGCAGTAACAGGGATTCAAAGGAAACAATAGAGACAAAAATCCCTGCAATGTCACTAAAGAACTCACATAAAATTACTTGCAAAAGGAACTACGTAGACTGCTGCTTTCATTAATTCCAAGGCTCTTATAAAAAGATAGGCTGTCACTGACAGAGACTGAAGCATTTGTGAAACCATGTTTTGTTAAATGAAATTGTGTTCATGGGTGGGGAAGCTCTGCATGATGATGTGTGTATAGTGCAGTCTATGAAGATCAGCATCTGACTAGGCTCCAGCTGGGACTTGGTGTTTAACTTAATCCCAAAGACAGAAACAGACTGGGAAGAGACTCAGAGCTGATATTCACAAGCTATTGTATTTAGCCAGCACTGTGGTGGACACAGATAAAGCCCGGACTACAACGCAAGTGACACATGTTCCTTTAGCAGCTCAGGCAAGGAAGAGAGGATGATAGTACCTATCCTGAGAGGGCAGGAGAGAGGGGCACATAACGCAGTTAGATTTTCTTGTTGGAGGCTGGGGAAACTACTGCAGAGTGCATACTGGGGTTGGGCATGGTTACTACTGAAGTCATCCCCTTGAAGAAGTGAGGAGTGGTTTGACATGGGCAGCCCACTGCATGCCCTACCCATGGGGTGTTACCAGGGTGGATGAGGGACAGGGGAAAAAAACAAGAAATACTCCCATTACCAGTATGACACAGACCCAAGAAACCTGGTCTCTTTACCAGCCAGATCCTTTACTGGAAGAAATCCTAGGGAGGTCAGGTAGGGTAGTGGATATAAAGAGTTTACACACACCTGTTAAAATGCCATTTTTTGTGATATAAACAAATGAGACCACAATAAATCATTTAAAAATGTTTCCCACCTTTAATGTGACCTATAACCTGTACAATTCAAAAACAAACAACTCTGTTAGGGGAAAAAATACACAAAAAAATGTACAATAAGCTGGTTGCATAAGTGTGCACACCCTTAAACTAATACTTTGTTGAAGCACCTTTTTGATTTAATTACAGCATTCAGTCTTTCTATCAGCATGGCACATATTGACTTGGCAATATTTGCCCACTCTTCCTTGCAAAAGAACTCCAAAGCTGTCAGATTGTGAGGGCATCTCTTGTGCACAGCCCTCTTCAGGTCACCCCACAGATTTTCTATTGGATTTAGGTCTGGGCTCTGGCTGGGCCATTCCAAAACTTTAATTTTCTTCTGGTGAAGCCATTCTTCTGTTGATTTGGATGTATGCTTGGGGTCATTGTCATGTTGAAAGGTGAAATTCCTCTTCATCTTTCTAGCAGACACCTGAAGGTTTTGAGCCAAAAGTGACTGGTATTTGGAACTGTTCATAATTCCCTCCACTTTGACTAAAGCCCCAGTTCCAGCTGAAGAAACTCAACCCCAAAGCATATTGCCACCACCATGCTTCACTGTGGGGATGGTGTTCTTTTAGTGATGCGAAGTGTTGTTTTTGGAATTGTGGCCAAAACGTTCAACCTTGGTCTCATCAGACCATAACACATTTTCCCACATGCTTTTGGGAGCCTCGATGTATAGTTTTGCAATTTTAGGCAGGCATGAATATTTTTCTGTGTAAGAAAAGGCTTCTGTCTTGCAACCCTAGCCATAGCTCAGACATATGGAGAATATGGGAGATTATTGTCACATGTACTACACAACCAGTACCTGCCAGAAATTGCTGCAAGTTTCTTCAGTGTTGCTGTAGGCCTCTTGGCAGCCTTCTTGACCAATTTTCGTCTCATCCTTTCTTCAGTTTTGGAGGGACGTCCAGTTCTTTGCAATATCACTGTTGTCCCATATTTTCTCCACTTTTTGATGACTGTTTTCACCGTGTTCCACAGTATATCCAATGCTATGGAAATATTTTTGTACCCTTCTCCTGACTAATACGTTTCAACAATGAGATCCCTTTGATGCTTTGTAAGCTCTCTGCGAGCCATGGCTTTTGCTGTAGCAGGCAACTGAGTAAATGTCAGGAAAATCCTATTACGACAGCTTAACTTTATTTGGGTTTAATCAGAGTCTCTTTAATTGATGGCAGGTGTGCACCCAAGAAGACTGAATGCTGTAATTAAATCAAAAGGTGCTTCAACAAAGTATTAGTTTAAGGGTGTGCACACTTATGCAACCAGTTTATTGTACGTTTTTTATTTTTTATATTTTCCCCCTAACAGATTTGTTTTTCAATTAACTGTACAGGTTATAGGTCACATTAAAGGTGGGAAAAGTTTAGAAATTATTTATTGTGATCTCAATTTTTTATATCACAAAAACAAAAACCATGCATTTTAACAGGGGTGTGTAAAATTTTTATATCCACTGTAGATCTGGTGACTGAAGACAACCACCAGGTTCTGCTAATGGTTAGCTGAGGGAAGAACAAAAAAGTTATGTAGTCAATATAACGATAAATTAGCATGGTCATGGTTAACCTTGCCTTACTGCTAGGACTATAGCTTCAGTTCAAGGTCACCTCTGTATTGATACAAACTTTCCCAAGCTGCAGCTCTTCCTTCTTACCTCCATACTTCCGAGCTTCATCTTCCTCTCCATACAGCAGGATGTTGCTCTGTGCACACACATCAAACCCAAAAACACACATTCTATACACTCACTGCCAGGTTGAGGAAGGTAGGTGGGAATTTCAGAGGAGGATGAACCAGAATTGTGCAGATGTATCATTATGTTACGTATATAACTTTAATTTCAGAGGAGGATGAACCAGAATTGCGCAGATGTATCATTTTGTTACATATATAACTTTTAAACCTGATATGGTCTTACTCATCTTCTACTGCTAGGACACATTCCTTTGCAACCAGCTTGGCTGGTCCTCAAAAAGAATGCCTCTGGTGATGGTAGCTCCAAAGGCTGAAGGAGATCTGGAGATTCCATCCGGTTTGCACTGCTTTCCAAAGGTACCCAGAGGAGCCTAAGCAGCAGCAGCTGTGTACATCTATGAAGGCACTGTGAAAAAAATCTCAAGCGTAAGCTACTGTCTTGTTAGAAAAAGCCATTGGTTCACTCAAAAGAGAACTGCCTTCTTCTGCATAAACAAACAGATGAACATCTGGACAGCATCACTTTTAAACTTTCAAAGGAGACAAATAACCAAGTCCTTTCTAAGTTACTTAGTACTATGGATGTAAAACCATAAGTGCCTATTCACATCATAGCACTGAAGAAACCATTTTCTTTTGTTTATATAATTTAAGAAAAAAACAGGTAGGTTGATGGTTTGGTTAATCTTTGACATGACATCGTAGCCACCTTAAGGGTTTGTGTACTAATATCACTATAACATTATGATACACCTCGAGTCCTGAGGTTCAGAAATAAGCCTCTCCGGCGTAATGGCTATTAAGAAAAGAATCTTCTAGGACAGGAACTTTAAGTCTGCCCCAGGGTGTTGGCAGGCATAAGCTACTTACACTGTAGTATACAGTAATCCGTAAGAGGGGAGGGTGCAAACACACTGGAAAAAACAAAAGTGTGCATTCTTGCAAATGTCTCTGCTCATTACATCAGTTCACTAGTTAAATGGTACTGCCTACCTAAAACTGTCATGCCTCAGAGGCACCTACAATCCTCCCCTATGCCTCTTCGGTTACAGGTCATTTGGTGGAGGGAGGCTAATTAACAAAGACTGACTCAAAACCTCACATCGTACAGACTGAATGAATCTGAAGTGACATGAAAAAGCTGGGAAGGTGTTGCAACAGAAACAGCTGCAAAAATCATAATGTTATGGAGCCTTAAGTACAATACTGTATGCTGGTGCTGGATGAGGCAGGGGCATCGCACTCAATTTTTCTCTGGTTGCTGTGGTTTGAAAAGCTGAAATACTGAAGTACAGATTCATCTGCCTCTTTCAATCTGTTACTTCCCATACCTCTTTCTTTTCACTAGTTTAGTCTTTAACTTCTTGTCGTACCTACATGCCCTTCAACTGTACCATTACATTCTCAGCCTTACTTAACCTCTCTCCACAGATTTCTGAGTCTATTTACATGATTTATACATCTGATGCTGTAAATGCATTCTGATTATGGAATACATTAAAAACCATTGTCTCAGTTAAAAGAAAAAAAAAACTTACAAAATAAAAATGCTAAAACTTGCACTGAAAACTGCTTTAGCAGTTATTTTTGCTTGTGACTCTATGTGCTAGTCCTTGCGCTCAAGCATTAGTACGGCCACTGCTTGAAAGGAAACAGTCAACATGTAGCAAGATCTATACGCCAGTAATTAACAATAAACACTGCCTGACACTCGGATAAAGATGCATGTGTATGTGTGTGTGTGTGTGTGTGTATGTGCAATTACGTGCACATGTGGTTTATTCCATAACTTGGCTGAAGGCTTCATTTAAATTATCAGGGTGCTACAGTGCTTCACATCTTGTAGGAGGTATGTGTGCTCATTTCTTTCTTTTTATTAAATCCTGGCATCATGCTATCTGTGAGCAGTGGTAGTAGTATACACTGCCCACAGTAACACTGCATTCAAGTTTACTGTTTACAGCAGTCATGGAGGGAGGGAGGGGGGAGGATGTGTGACAGCAGATTTAAATAATGTGGCAATTATTTCTGCTGCTTCTCTGTGATCTTCAAATTAAGACGTGATCACCATAAGCTACTTTCCGTTTGAGTACAGTCTGTGGGTAAAAAACAGAGAATGGGAACACTTTGTGTCTTTGATTGCTATTATGGGCATAAAGCTTGAAATACCTTACTGTGACCATTTTTTCTATTATTTCCACACAATCTGAGATCAGATCAAATAAGGACACAGAAGGTAGAAATCCTCTAAGGGTAGGGTTGGGAGCCATGCTGTGTGTGTGTGTGTGTGTGTGTGTGTGTGTGTGTGTGTGTGTGTGTGTGTGTGTGTGTGTGTGTGTGTGTGTGTAACCACAGTACAATTATATGATCACTTTTAAAAATAACTGTATGACTGCTAAAGTGTTAGAGGGCAACAATGTATGCCCTGACAGCACCATATGTGAGTTTGCTTTTATAGCATTTAGCTTTATTATAATGCCAGCGTTGGAAATGACGTCAAAGGCCTTAGCCAGGTCAAGATATGCTGCATAGCACAGCAGAGCCACCATCTACACTATATCCTCCATAACCCTTTTGAAGAAATGTAACAAATTAAATAGACAGGGCCTATCTTTTAGAAACCAAACTGTTGGAGGTCAAGTCTAACAACACTCTTGATATCACAACTTATAAGGTCAGTTATAATACATTCCATGGCTTTGCAGATGACGTTTATAATGATGATAGATATCAAGTTTCAGACTTCATACCCTTTATAACATGCATTCTGGTTGTAAAACTTGTTATTCTAGCAACTGTTTCAAGTATATAAGAGAAATATTTAAATCTGTCACTAGTTTTGGCCTTTACCACCCCCCATTAGTTTTTGGCTCTCTACCTAATTCTTTAGCTTAGAGGTTAAGAACAAAGCAGGTAGAACTGCTGGTTGGGCATGCGGGCTGTCTGTGGATGAAATTAACAGACTCTGCTGTAATTTACTCATCTTTATCCATCACTAATTTATCTCTGGAGGACTAGTATGTATTTGCATGAAGTTGGAATACTTTACAGTGATTGTTGCGCAGTGTGTGAAACAAACATTAAATGCATTACTCTGACCAATATTACTATTTGTTATAACAGGATTAGAAATTTGAGATGTACACAGTCATTAAAGTGACTGCAATTGATGAGTGCAGAGGGTGTTTTGCAGATAAAGTGACTAACCCCTGCTGTTGTTACTTATTTTTAAAAACACTCACTGATCTGGTGTGGCAAGGTTGACATCTCAAAGCTCCACAATGGATTTATGCACAGGCTGGAGTATGGTTTCTTGACTGATAGCTTTTAGTGACAGGTATGAACAGTCAGTGTAGGTAATTCTCCCTCAAGAAAATGGAAAGATGCCAGTACAGAGTTGCACCTTGCAGCTATTTAGTAAATAAATATATAACCCTCAGTGACAATACAGGTGCAATGAGGTTCTGTTTTTTTAGTATATATATATATATATATATATATATATATATATATATATATATATATAAAAAGTGTCCTTAGCAGGTATTTCACAACTAGTATAAAAAGAGACAAATGTAACTATTCCCATAATTTAAAGAGGTATGTTTTAGTTCATTCAGGCAGTAAAAGAATAAGTTTGTCCCTCCTCCCATAACCTTTGCAATATCAGATTAAACGCAAGGGAACAGCAACCTTATATTTATGTGTTAGCATAACAAGGTGGTGTGTGTGTCATTTGATTTGTTTTACTTATATTTTATAAATATACTTTAATTTTATACTGTTGATATGCATTCGCTGTAATTTATACTACTAGAATTGCAATAGCTCATCTGTGCAGAAGACGAGCTTCAATATATACAAGGCTTTGTATGCATGAAGTGGACTGTGCATGGGCGGGATGTGTTGCTACATATCTAATGTGGTGCATATGTGAGGTAAAGCCTTGCCAGGAATAGTGTCACGTATTGTACTTGCTGAAAATCAGTGTAAAACTAGTACTGTTGCAGCTTTTTTGTGTGTGTGTGTGTGTGTGTGTGTGTGTGTGTATGTATATATATATATGTGTGTGTGTGTGTGTGTGTGTGTTGGGGGATTCTGCAATGGAATTAACAAAATAACCATAATTTCTTGTATTGCCATGGGGAAGCATACCATCTAGAAGAAACAAGTTGGAATACTTAACATATTACTGTGACTAAAATTTTCTTTTACTTTCCTCATGCATGCATGCGGCTATCCTTTGGATGCAGGGATGAGGAGGCATTTTGCGTGCATACATCTAACAGCAATAAGCTGAGATACACTCCGGTGTTCTGTTTGTTCTTTCACTTTTGCCTCAGTCTGACATCAGAAAGGTACACAGACAGTGGCTGTCATTTGGGGCGAAAAAAAATGGTATGTATATATGTACGACAGTAGTAACTTAAAATATATGACTATGACCATTTTTTTTTCACTTTTATCCTACTCTAACAAAGTGATACACAGAAGGTGACTAATTTTTATTTGATGGGTGGAGAGGTAAGCACTATTTCCAGATAGGTTTTGTGTGTCCTTACATGCATCTGTGCTCTTTGTTTACTGGGAGCTACTATTTTGATTTCTTAGCATCAGTTCTTAGACACAATATGTCTTCTTTGAAAGAAGAAACCAAGACTGAATTTTATTCCTTAGTCATAACTTTTGCTGAGGCCATCATTAGATCAAAAAGTGGGGGAAAAGTTTTAAAAATGTACCCCCAAGCATCTGGTACCACATGGCTTCCATCTTGACTTAATTTGGTTATTTCCTTCTCAGCTGCTCTTGTGCAGTTTAGGTTAGTTAGACTGTGTTGAAAGGATATAGTAAAAACCTGGAGGAGTAACACAGTGAGTGTGCAGGAGGACAACATCATTAATGGTGTAGGGAAGCTGAGGTAAACCAGGAGAGAGACACTGGATGGTGGGGGGCATCCATGATTCTGCCCTGGAATACGAGTTCAATGGGTTCTCTGGTTGAAATCCCACAACGGAAGAACCTCTCTATTTGCGATCTAAGCAGAAACGATCCTCTGAGATATGTCTGGCAAACATAAAAAAGGTCTAGAGAAGATTTCTAGCACCTCATGTAGAAGTCAGAGGTGGCTGCCATGTGAACTGACAGAAGAAAATCTTAGGCCTGATTCAAAAATAAGAGTGCAGTAGTCCAAAGTTGCTGGAATCAAAGTGGGGGGGGGGTGTCCATATTCCTCTCCAATAACCATACTGTAGAGCAATATGTGCATATATACCTTTAAGAAGCTATTAAAGGGCTTGCACAAGTGTATAAATACTGAGCATGTGTAAGTCTGACTGCCATTTTGTAGTTAGCTGTTGAGATGTAAGCATGTATATAAGTAAAGGTCTGTCTGTTAATTAGTTTGTTCATATTTTATGATGCTGCTATCCATACTGATATGTTTCTATGTATTAAAGCATCTAAATGAAACCCCAGCCTTCTTGTTATACGTGTTAGAGATGAATGAGCAACATGGTGTCAGAATGGGATCCAGAAGCAAGACCGAGAGAAACACAGCTAATATAAAGGGAGTGAATCATCCCTAAAATGTGCATACTTTGCAAAACAGGTCAGAAACGAATTTCGAATATTAAAAACTTGCTCAGCACCATTTCTTTTTTGCATAACATAAAATGGAGCATACAAAATGTTCTAAATGATATTCGCACAAACAGATATCTACGATATTGATAACAGTATTTGAAATACTACTGAAAATGTTTGAAATACTACTGAAAATGTTTGAAATAAAGTCGGAATTGCATAAGTGGAATAAAATAGAGACACAACCACATTTTTGCAAGCTATGTACTTTTCATATTAAGCAAAGATATCAGAGTTATCAGAAGTGTATAAAGTGTTCACGTTTGTTCAGTGTTACAATAAAGCTATTTCACAAAAAGTAAAGCTATTACAAGGCATATTTTGCAAAGTAAAGTATTTCAAAGAGTTTATCGTGCATTTGAATGTTGTTACAAGCTCACATAACTGTTTGCTCGTACATAATTACAAAGGGCCATATTTTCACTGTGTACACAGTGTTAGCATGGCAGATGGATTTCAAAAACTCAGTACACTTGTGTTTGACAGTAATATCACTAAGAACTGGAGAGTGTTTGAGCAAAAGTATGACATTTTCATACAGGCTGCATTTTCTAATAAAAGATGACCGTACAAAGGCATTTATTCTCCTTAAATTAGCTGGATCAGAAGCCATAGAAAGGGAACGCTCATTTGTATATGTACCTGCTATCTATACAGGAGTGGGGGAAAACTGTCATACTGTTGTACCGGCTGAGTCAAGGGAGGACCCAGAGTGTTTGAAATGTAAATTTAGAGAAATGTGTAACCCCCCTCAGACAAATGTTACAATGGAAAGGCACTTATTTTACACAAGGGATCAAAAGTGTGATGAAACTTTTGCAGCATATACAACTGACCTGAGAAATAAGGCTGAAATGTACAGATTTGATGATTTAAGGGATGAGTTGATACAGGACAGACTTGTGTGTGGCATAAAAGATAATGTTGTGAGAAAGATTTTGCTTCATGACAGTGACTTACCTTTGAATAAGGCCATTGAGATTTGTCAGATATACGAGCTTACAGAAAAGCACATAAATATGCTTACAAATGAGAATAGCTCATGCTGATAGTATGCAGCACATGATTAAAAAAAATGAGCCCAAGCACGTGGCAACAGATGTAAACCCCTGCAGCACTCACTGGTAACCCCCAGAACTTTCCAGCAATTTCCAGAGTTTGCACTCTCAGTTAAGCATAAGAGTGAGTCACCAAACTCAAAGCATGGGCCCCAATCTAGTTTCATTGTCAACTGCCATAAATATAGTGGAAGTCATAAATCTAAAAAGAAGAAATGTTTAGCTTTTGGTCAATAATGCCACAAATGCAATAAATGGAATCACTTCAAAAGGTTTTGTAAATCAAAAGGTCCACATACTTTTATCTAAAGGGAACATTTTAAGAAACGAGTTGATCAATTAGAAAGCCATGACATAGGGTCTCAGGATACTCTATTTTGATGGTGTGTCAGTGCTACATGAAACAGTCAATGCAATACAGTATTTTGTACTGTTCAGATAAATGGCAAACCCACAGAGCTCAAAGTTGACACAGGCTCCAAGTAAGTCATGTCAGCAGAAACATTTGCAAGAGTGTGTAAAGGTGAAAGGCTTGATTTGGCAAAGTGTGTGAAGCTTGTTGCTTATGGAGGTGAAGAAATTCAAACTGATGGTGCTCAGTAGTGCTTTCATATTACCCTGCTGGAAGAAACTACAACTTATTTTAAGTGGTCAAGAGGGATGCCCAAAGTCACTACTAGGGCTCAGAGACAGTCTAAAAATGGGACTGCTTTCATTTAATAAGAATGTCCACCATGTTAGCTTAAAAGACCACTACTCCAGTTTTGCCCTGCACATGTTTTATACCTATGCTGATCTTTTCAAAGACAAACTAGGTGAGCTTCCAGTTGTGTACTCCATGAAGTTAGATCCAGAGGACAATCCTTTTATCAGACCAGCACATAGGGTTTCAATAGCCATGATGGACAGAATCAAAGCAGTGTTAGATAAAATGGTGCGACAAGGAGGGATTTGTCTAGCTGAAACTCCAACTGAATGGGTACCTTCCATGGTGGTAGCTCATAAGAAAAGCTGAGATGACATCAGAATATGCACTGACCCACGAGATTTGAACAAAGGGCTAAAAAGATCTCATCATCCAATGCACACAATCAAAGTCACAGCCTTAATGCCCAGTGCCACTATTTTCCTGTCATGGATGCAAAGAGTTCATTTTGGCAAATCCAGCTTGACAAGAAAACCTCACTGCTCACTACTTTTAGTACTCGGTTTGGCAGGTACAGATTTTTGAGAATGCCACTTGGGATAAATTCTGCAAGTGAAGTCTTTCAACGTCCAATGGAGCAAATTTTTTTCTGGGTGTCCTTGTGCTGCTATAGTAGACGACATACTAGTAGGAGGTCATGATGAAGCTGAACATGAAAGAAACCTCAACAGCTTTCTTCCTTGCTGCTGACTCATTAACTGTGTTCCCTCAGCTTGGTCTCTAACAGCCAAGCTTTGTCTTTTTTCTCTCCATACTGCCAGTGTACTGTTAAAAGTCCTGCATACTGAATAAATGGCTGCAATGAAAATTGCGCATCATTCAGCTCTGTTCTCTCTCGCCTTGCAGCATCTGTTTTTCTCTGCAAAGCATGCTGGCTTAATTTTTAAGTTTTAAAATATACTTATTTAAGGCATTATCTACTTTCTAGCAAGTTGGTACACAGTGAAGCAGTTTGGCAACAAGGACCCCCCACCACAATTCTATAAAGAATCTGTTAAGTTTTCAACAAATTTATGTCTATTAAATGCTGGACTAATTAGCCTGCTTTAAGACATTTCTTACCTGAAAGTACTACACAATTAAACCTCTTTTTTCTTACTATTAACAGTACATAGCCTTTTTCTGTTACACTTTTTTACTGACTGTTTCTGTGCTTGGCTCAACCCGCTCCATTCATCCTCTCTTCGCTCGGGCTCACTCCGCTCCCCTACCCCCATTCCCACCCACCTCCACTTTCCTTACACTTATTAACCTAAACACCACCTTTCTAACTCATTATCCTATAACCTGCAGCTACCTCATTCCAACACACTCACAATCATTTTTTTTCACTTTCTCCCCTCCCTCCTCACTATTATTTCATCCCTCATATAACATTGTCTCCTCATCTGTCTCCACATCACTGTATCAGTATATTTCTCTCTCTACTAAACTGCAGACACCAACCCACCCATATTTTTCTTCTATTTCCCTACTATTTCACCATGTCAGTTATCACCACTCTTAAGCAACTCTCTCCTACTCATTACCCTCTACCTATCCTCCCACTCCACTACCTTCATCACATCAAACAATACACTACCCCTCTCCTACACTCCCCACTATTACATACCACACAAAACCAAATATCCATTTTCACATCTGTTCTAACCTCTATACTAACTCTAACATATTGCTTTTCCACTAAAATATGTCCATATCCCCAACCTTCCTTCCTATCCAGATTTCTTTCAACTAATACCAAAGTTCAAACTCTCTCTCCTTCTACATTCACTAACAGAAATCAAACTCCAAGCTGACATACATCCTAACCCAGGACCCACACAGCTACTCCCACCCCACCTAATACTACTCTCCATCTTCTTCCCCTAAAAATTCCAAATCAAACCTACTCATAACTAATTTTATCCTCAGAAGTATCACAAAAAACTAGTGAATTTCATGTAGCCCTAACTACCGACACTCCTGATATAGTAATTATTACAGAAACATGGCTAAAACCCCACATTAAAAGATGAGGAAATACTCACTAGTGGTTATAATGTTATTAGACAATATATGCTGAACAAGCATGGTGGAGACATTGCCATCATGCATAAAAAATTCCTCAAAATTGAAAAATGTATCTGTACTCCCCCAGATCTATCAGAAGCAGACATTCTAACTACCCAAATTGAAGAAAATACACATAAAACCATAATAATTATTGCCTCTTACCTACCACCAGGAAATAATCTACCTACCACTGAAAGTCGTCTATCTTGGGCATCCTCTACTTTCAACCAAGAAACTATAGTGTTAGGTGACGTCAACTTAGACTGGCTATCCTGCTCATCTAACAACCCCTCCAATTTTATTAAGTTATTCAATTTCACCCAAACTATAAACTTCCCCACTAGAATCGATAAACACATTAAGAAAGAACCTATTGTAGACTGGATTCTAACCAATAAACCCAACTTTGCCCACCAGGCTGGGTGCCTGTCCGATTCTCTCAGTGATCACTCCCCTGCCCTTCTTCTAAGGAAATGCATTCACTCCCCCTGTAATGTCCTTTTCATATACACATGCAACAAAATAAAATTTTCTGCTACCATCTTAAATCCCCTACTTCAAAACTGCAACTGGTCACCTCTAAAATCACTCCACCTACACCAAGTTGTACAATATTTTAATGATACCTTCCTCAACATCCTTAATTACTTTGCTCGAACAAGAAAAGTTCGCTCCAAAGCCAAAAACCTACCTTGGATAACCAAAGAAGCTAAATCTCTTACTAAACAAAGGGATAGAGCCTGGTCTGCTTATCAAACCTCCAAAACCTCAGAAAACCTCACCTCTTACAAACAACTAAGAAACCTAACTAAGAATCAAATATTATCTGACAAAACATCTTATTTTCTAGCTAGTCAACAAAAACACATAAATAACCCTCAAAAGTTTTGGTAAAACATTAACTACCTACTCAACCTTGGCAAAACCTCTACTCCTGCACTATCTGCAACAAATAGCATCCCAATTTAACTCTCATTTCATTACAACTGTCATCTCACTTTTAAACAAATCTAACCAACCCCGTACAGTGCCTATCTCTACTAACTCTAAACCCAACTACTTCTCTTTTAAACCCATACAAACCTCTTGTATCACAAAACTCCTATCAAAAGTAAAATCTACCTGTCTAGCAGCTGACCAACTCCCTAATGGCTTCTTAAAAGCTGCTGCAAGCTCCATCACTTTTCCCGTATCTATTCTAATCAATTGTTCCATTGCAGAACAATATGTCCCCATGCCAAGGAAAATATCCCACATCATCCCCTCCACAAGGGAGGCCCATCTAAAGATCTCTCTAAGTACCGGCCCATTGCCATTCTCACCCCTAGCGAAAATCTTAGAGAAATGAAAACATAAGCAACTCCTAGACCACCTCACTACAAATAACCTCTTATCTAGTTCACAGCACGACCTCCATCCACAACATAGCACCTCCACAGCCATCATAAGTTTTACTAACTACATCAACCTCCTCAAAAACAATAGACAACTACTCTCTACTATATTCCTTGGTATGTCCAAAGCTTTTGATACAGTATCCCACCAACTACTACTCAACACTCTAGCCTCCTTCAACCTCAACTGGTTCTTTAGCTACCTTACTAAATCAACAACAGGCAACTAAATGGGATAATAAACTCTATACACTCCTCGCAGTCTCTGTTGGGGTTCCTCAGGGATCCATCCTTGGCCCTTTCCTTTTTAATATATTCACAAATAGTCTAAACACTGTCATTAAAATCTGCT
The DNA here is from genome assembly GCF_019279795.1 of Protopterus annectens. Taxonomy (NCBI): domain Eukaryota; kingdom Metazoa; phylum Chordata; order Ceratodontiformes; family Protopteridae; genus Protopterus; species Protopterus annectens. The sequence continues at coordinate 312,107,231 of NC_056735.1, forward strand.
TCTATCATTCAATATGCTGACGGTGCTACTCTTATTTGCTCTGCTCCCACACACCAAGAAAAACTGCAAAAGTCTTTTCTAGATATTGAAAATTACCTAAATGAGCTTCAACTCATCCTAAACCCAAACAAAACAAAATTAATGATATTCTAAGAGAAAATCCAAAGCAAAACCACCTCCTTTCTCCATCTACTCCATTAATGAGACTATAATAGAACCAGTTAGCCAAACAAAACTACTTGGCGTTATAATAAACAACAACCTAACATTCCATAAACATATATCACTCACAATTAAGAAAGTTCACATCAAACTTGGTGCTCTATATAGGGCCAAACCTTACCTTACTCAAAATGCCAGACTATCCACAGTCAGATCCCACCTCCTATCTACTCTTCTCTACTGTTCTCAACTTTTATCTAACCTGCGCAAGTCTGATTTACATCTACTTGATTCCTGCTATAACAAAATAGCAAAGTTTGGTGCTAATATACCCAACAGGACCCAGCATTGCCTTGCTCTTCAAAAATTACACTGGCTTGAATTTCCCAATCTGTTATTGCTCAATCAGCTCACCACTGCCCACTCTATTATCCATAAACCTGAAAACTGCCCTGCACTCTCCAACCTAGTGCAACTAAATGCCAACCCCAGGACCCTTAGATCATCCGATGAACTTATACTCAAGGTTGCAAAGTCCCATAATTACTTTGGTGACTCTCTCTTTTCCTTTAAAGTAGCCAAACAGTGGAACCCATTACCCTAGAACATCTTAAACACAGATAGTCATAGCTTCAAAAAACTCCTAAAGGAATACCTTACTCAACAATGGTTATGCTCCTGTAATACTCCTGGCTAGTTTTTCATGCCTTCGATCAAATTTTTTCTATTCTGCTATCTTCTTGTCTTACTTCTTTCAAATTAAAATACCACTACATATATATATATATATATATATATATATATAAATAATGAGTTTCATATTACTGTCTGTAGTAAGGCTTAAGAAATGTAATGTTTTTTTGTTTTACATTCCTCTTTTTGTAAATTATGATTGGTGGCAACTGTCAAACTTTTTGTACATTGTTTGTAAATCTTTTAAAAGTTTTTGTAATCTTTTTGCTCTATTGTTATGGAGCTCATCTCCCCTGAAAATGGGCTACTTGCCCAGCCGAATCCTGCCTGGTTAACAAATTTAAAATAAAATAAATAAAAGTTCTAGGAAAGGTCACATCAAGTGAATCTTACTCTCAACCCACAAAAATGCAAATTCAGGCTATAAGAAGCTCCTTATCTTGGTCATTTATTTACCAGTACAGGCATATGACCAGACTATTCAAAGCAAACAGCTATTCTCGACATGCCAGCTCCAGACAATGTTCAAGCCCTGCAACATTTTCTTGGCATGGTCAACTACCAAGGCAAGTTTATTCCAGACTTCATACAACTTTTAGCACCACTCGGAGAGCTGACACGTAAAGATGTACCTGGTCTTGGTTAGAGCAACATCAAAGAGAATTTGATAACCTGAAACAGAGAATTGCTAGTCCAACTCTCAGATCCTATGATGTTCACAAACCAGTTACTTTCCTGTGATGCTTCAAAATTTGGTCTTGGTGCAGTCATTCTACAAGAGGATCAACCTGTTGCCTATGCATAGACAACTCTTAACTAAACTGAGATGCAGTATGGCAAGATCAAGAAAGAGCTCTTGACCATTGTGTTTGCATGTTCGAAGTTCCATTATTATGTTTATGGTAGACCTACCCAGATCGAAACAGATCACCAACCTTTAGTCACTATCTTGAGAAAACCTATGCATTCAGCTCCAGCTCAGCTGCAACATATGATGCTAAGATTGCAAAAGTACAATTTCAATCTTGTCTACAAGAAAGGCAAACTTCTTTATCTTGCTGACACATTATCCAGATCGCCTAGAAACACCATAGAACAGCATGAGAACCTTGATTTTTAAGTCATGGAAGTGAGATTTTTTTCTATCACACATGATGAGCTGAGATATCACACAGCCACAGATCCAGTTTTACAAAAGCTCAACCACTTTATCAATCAAAGATGGCCATCAAAGCAATCTAGTTTACCTCAAGAAGTGCTACCTTACTTTCCATACACAGATGAGATTTTATATGATGAAGGTATCATAATGAAAGGTCCGAAAGTAATTGTATCAAAGTCCTTGCAACCTGAGTACATTACTATCTTGCATCATGGTCACCCAGGAACTGAATCTACTAAAAGAAGGGTGAGAGGACTAGTATTTTGGCCTTTTATGTCACAAGAAATTGAGAGAACACCTTCATCTTGTTCAGTGTGTAATAGTACAAAGCCACATCAACAGAAGGAACCACTTCAGCTTAACCAGATTCCAGAACTACCTTGGTCGACAGTAGCCACATATATTTTCGAGTGGAGTGGTCAACATTATTTGGTGTTAGAGGACTCTTATCCAATTGGTTCGAGATTGACCTACTTCCAAACCTAGCATCCAGTACAGTCAATATTAAGATGAAGCGTCATTTTGCAGTACATGGTAGTCTGCACAAAGTTATTTCTGACAATGAAACACATTTTACTAGCCAACAGTTCAAATGATTTGCTGAAGAATGGGACTTTACTCGTGTCACAAGTAGCCCAGAGTAACCGCAGTCAAATGTTTTGGCAGAACATGCACTTCAAAATGCAAAGCAATTACTAGAGAAGTCAGAATGAGATGAGTGATGTTTTTCTGAATCTTATGAATCTCAGAAGTGCTCCTCATGATAAACATCTTGGTTCACCTGCTCAGAGACTTCTGTTGGGACAAACCAGAACCACATCACCAATCAGTAGTCAACTGTAAGTTCTGTGTGTCAAGAACAACAGATCAGTGAAAACCAATCTGTTGAAGAAGATCTTAACCCAGAAGTCCTACTACGATAAGACCAGTAAACCATTCAATCCATTATGAGAAGAAGTGGTAAGGATGCAAACATCCAAAGGTTATGATCGGACTGCTGTCATGAAGAATACTGGTCAGAGCCGAGATTGTACATTGTGGAATCAGAAGCATCTGAGACTGGTCTGCAAGCCTATACCACAGCACACAGGCTGAGATAAAGACCATATCTTTGTGAGTTGTGCGGTGTTCCAATTCCAGAGGAAGTTCCAGAGGACATTCCCGTTCTTGTGATGAATCCCGAAATTTCTGATAAAAGTTGTGCACCGCAGACTGTCCCTGTTGCTAAATTTGATCCCAACTGTTACGTTACAAGATATGGTTGCACCTCTAAACCCTGTAGCAGACATGAAGTAACTTGGATGTGAACATTGTGTTTTGTTTCTAATGTCTATAGTAATGCATGTCTATCTCTGACATTGCTTTGTATAAAGGGCAATCTTTTTAAGAGGGAGGCTGTAGATCAATATGTGTGTATATACCTTTAAGAAGCTATCCAAGGGCTTGCAAACGTGTGTAAATATTGAGCATGTGCACGTCTGTGTAATATTTTGTATTAGCTGTTGAGCTGTTGGCATGTACGTATGTAGGGCCTGTCTGTTAACTAGTCTGTTTGTAGTTTATGATGCTGCTATCCATCCTGATGTGTTTCTATGTATTAAAGCATCTAAATGAAACCCCAGCCTTCTTGTTATATGTGTTAAAGATGAACTAGCAACACACAACTAAAAGTGTTCACTTTTATACATTTATCTGATTTTTAGGCCTTTGGGCAGAAACAAGTGTACTGGGTCACCATCTCAGAGCAAGTTATATCCCAAGTAATCAATAGAAATGGAGATGCCATGCAATTAAGTTTGAGGGTGTGAAGATCCAGGTAAGGCTTGTCAAACAGGTTACTGAGAAGGGTCTCCATATGAAAATGTTTCCAAAGGATAAGTCTACAAGAGAAAGAAAGTACAGTTGTGTACACTTACCATAAATGTAGATGTTCGAGTGTATTCACTGTTTCAGTCATCACATTTGGGTTAACTGCTTGCAGTAGCCCTCAGTCGGCCTGATTATCAAAGTCTTGTGTCCTGGGTCGGTTGCTGTGTCATCTTCCATGAGGTCAGGGGTATAAAGCATGCAGCCGACGCCATTACATCAGTTTTTTTGCCCCACATGTCAGGTGCCCCCTTAATGGGAAGCAAATATATACATACAAGGTTATACCTCCAACAAAAAAGCAAATACACCAAAAAGCTTTTAAGCATGGTAAAAGAGAACAGAGGTATAGCCAAAAGAAGTCAGGGGGCTGGAGGGAGGGTAACCAGGAGTGCAACAGTGAATACACTCGAACATCTACATTTATGGCAAGTGTACACAACTGTACTGTGTTCTTCATGTTTCACTGTTGCAGTCATCACATTTGGGTAGATTCCCAAAGCTAAGGATGGGAGGAGGAACTCAGATAGCATTAGGACCAGCTATAAGGCCCTGCAAGACTGCAGTGGCAAAGCCAGCTCTGGATTTAGAGAAAATTGGCAAATGGTAATGCTTGGTGAAAGTATGTACAGAACTCCAGGTAGCAGCTTCTAGGATGTCCCTGGTAAGGACACCTCTGAGAAAGGCTGTAGAGGTAGATGAAGCCCTGGTGGAATGTGGTCTAATCTCTTGTGGAATAGGTTTTCCATGGTGCTTACAGCAGAAATGAATGCAATGGCCTATCCATTTAGAAATTATTTGTTTTGAAATAGCCTTCCCCTCTGCCCCTGCAACAAATGCCACCAGCAGTTGTTCAGATGTCCTTTGAGGTTTAGTCCTGTCCAAGTAAAATATAAGTTGTCTGTGCACATCTAAGGAGTGCAGTATCCACTCCCCTTTGTTCTGTGGATTAGAGCCACACTGGATACTACCTTGGGCATGAATGGCCCCTGTCCACATGAAAGATGATGAAAGGCTCCACTGCCATAAGGGCCTGTAATTCAGATACCCTTCTTGCTGATGTGATTGCTAAAAGGAAAGCTGTTTTCCAAGAAAGGAATTTTAACTCTGCACTTGTGGCTGGCTCAAAAGGAGGAAGAGTGAGTTTCTCCAATACAAAGTTAAGGTCCCAGGCTGGAGTTGGGGATCTCCTGGGTAGTCTTAAGTTTTTGGCCCCTCTGAGGAACTGTTTCAGCAGTGTATGAGAGAAGAGGGGTGGTACTGTGTTGTAATGAGCTGAAATTGCGGAGGTGTGAATTTTGATGGATGAAAAAGAAAGGCCCTTGTGAAGTATCTCAGTTAAATATTGAAGAATCTGAGGTAAACTGGGTGCTGCTGTGCCCATCCCTTGAGTTTGGTTCAGGCACAGAATCTCTTCCATTTTTCAGCATAAGATTTTCTAGTACTAGGCCTTCTTGCCTCCAAAATGACATCCAACACTTGTTTACTGAGGGATGGCAACAGTAATTAGCCAGGCTGCCAGGTTCAGGGTTTGAAGCTACGGGTGCAGAATCTGGCTCTCCTGCTGAGACAGCAGGGTAGGGGTCTGAGGCAGGTGCCATGGAGCTAGCAGTGACACACTGCGCAAGAGGGGGTACCAGTGTTGGCATGGCCAGTCTGGTGCAATCAGTATTGTCCTTGGTTTGTCCTGTTTGACCTTTAGTAGTACTTTGGAGAGGAAAGGCATAAACTGACAGATTTTTCCAGCTGAAAGACAGGGCACCCACTTTCCAAGCTTGTTTGTGGGGAGTCCTTGTGCAGAATTTGTCCAATTGGTAGTTCTGAGGGGAGGCAAACAGGTCTATATCTGGGCTAGCCCATTTGTTTATCAACATGTTGAAAGTCTTTGGTTCCAGTTTCCACTCGTGTGGGTCCATGAGATGTCTGCTTAGTTCATCTGCCAATGTATTTAGTTTTCCTGACAGGAATTGAGCCTGTACATGCACTTGGTAACTCAAGGCTGTGTTCCACAGAGCCATGGCTAGTCCACAGAGGGGGGTATGAATGGGTATCCCCCTGCTTGTTTATGTACCACATAACAATGGTGTTGTTTGTCTTTACCATTAATTGTCCTGGAAGAATGTGGACCTTGAAGGCTGTCAGAGCATTCTGTACAGCTAACATTTCTTTTTGATTGATATGCAGGTGCATTTGACTTGGGTTCCATTTGCCCTGAATGCACTTCCCTGCCAGGTGAGCCCCCCATGCATAGTCTGATGCATCTGTTAGGGTTTGGGCGGCAGGGAGTATAGTGAATGGCAGTCCTTTGTTTTGGTGGCAGGCTTCCGCCCACCAAAGGAACTCTAACTGTAGGCAAGGAATGACTAGGAATCATTGCTTCTAGATCCTGAGAATGTTGACACCATAGGCTTTTTATATACCATTGTAGTTTCCTCATATGCAGTCTTGCATATAGAATTAGTGCAATGCAGGAGGCCATGAACTCCAAAGCTTGCAGTATTTGCCTTGCAGATAGCAGGTTTTTTGTGGCCATTAGTTTGAAGTATGTTGTCAAATGAATTTGTTTCTCTGGCATGAGGAAAGCAATCTGGGAAGTTGTGTTCAAGCTCGTTCCCAGGCATATAATTTGCTGACAGGGTACAATTATTTTCATTTATGGTGTACCCCAGACAAGTTAGCATCTTCTGTACATGTGCTAGATGACTCAAAAGTATGTTCTGGCTTTCTGCCTGAATTAGACAATCATCCAGGTATGGGAATATTTGAATATTTCTTTACCTGAAAAATGCAATGACTGGAGCTAGGCACTTTGTGAATACCCTGGGCACAGTAGATAAGCCAAAGGGCAGTGCAGAGAACTGATAGTGCATGTAGCCTGCTTTGAAGCGTAGGTATCTTCTGCAAGATTTCCTGATTGGGATGTGCAGGTAAGCTTCCTTTAAATCCAGTGTTGCCAACCAGGCATCCCTGCCTAACATAGGAAGCAACTGGTGAAGAGTTAGCATCCTGAAATTTGGAATCACCAAAAAGGTGTTTAGGATAGAAAGGTCCAGGATAGGATGCCATGAGTTGTCTTTTCTGGGTACCAGGAAAATTCTTCAGTAGAAACCTTGTCCCTTTTCCTCTTTTGGTACAGCTTGAATAGCCTTTAAGCTTAAGAGAGAGCGAGAGTACTTGCATTTGAGCCTCTACCCACTGATTTGGGGGTGGATCTGGCCAACCGTTTGGGGTTGGTAACGTGTGGAAGTGAAATCTGTATCCTTGGGAAACTATATTTAAAACCCATTTGTCCTGGGTAATAAGTTCCCAGTTTTTTGCTTGCAGAGCAATCTTTCCCGCTAAAGGAGCAGTCAGTTGAGAAGTGCTTGGAAGTTTTAAAGTTAAGTCACTGAGACAGCTTACCATAGGAGAGAGTCTTACTACTCCCTGATTTGGAAGTGGGAGCCCCCCACTGCTTAGTCCTGTGCGTACACTGGGACTGAAGCCTGGGTGTTCTGCTGGTTCTGGGTTTGGACTGAGAAGGCCTGGAAGAGGCAGGAAAGGACCAATTCTTAGAGGGTCAATGCCTACAAAATCTTGGAGGCTGTACATGTAGGAAATCTTTAACAGTTTGCATAGATTTAGCTTTCCTTAAATCTTTAAGAACTTTTTCTGCTTTGTTGCCAAATAGGGGGTCCTGATTTAAGGGAGCATCCAGCAATTTAGTTTTAACATGATCTGGCAAAGATTGTTCCTTAAGCCAAGCATGCTTTCTAAGTACAGACCCGGTGACAGCAGCCCTGCAAGATGCCTCTAGTGAATCAAAACCACATTGCAAAATATGTTTTCCAACCTGTTCAGCAGAATGCACTAAATCCTGTAAATCCTTATTTTCAGCACAGTCAGGAATCAACATCATCTTCTGTTTAAACAATCCAATAATATGCTGCTGATACTTTAACATATGAAACTGGCAATTTAAGGCCCTGATGGCCAAGGTTGCAGAGGTGTATACTTTCTTACCCCACCTATCCAGGGCCCTGGGATCTCTACCAGAGGGGGTAGGATTTTCGGCAGTAGTAGCCTTAATGCCCTTGGGTCCCTGTGAAATGGTCTCAGGATCCACAGTAGGATTTTTAAACAGGAACTTGTGAGAGTCAGGAACCCTGTAATATCTATCAGGTTTTCTGGGAGCAGGAAGAAAAGAGTCAGGGGTCACGCTAGATTCCGAAAAGGCATCATCAACAATGTCCATCACAGAATGAATTGGGGCAGGAGTAAGAAATCCCTAAGCCTCTTTTTAGAATCAGAGTAATCCTGGCTTTCCCAGCAAAAATGCTCCCTAAGAGTATGCAAGGTTTCACCAAAAGAAAAATCCTCTGGGGGAGAAGCAGAGGGAATAGAGTCCTCTGCATCAGAAGCCTCATAGGTAGATAAGGGTAAATCCTGGTCATCAGAGGAAACAGAATTTTCAGAATCCTGGTCAGAAGCATCATAAGCAAATTCAGCCCTAGGTCTCTTAGAGGGAGAAGGATGGCTTCCCCTGATTAAAGTAATAAAGGTCTTCACCCATTCTTATCATTTGTTTTTTAGGCATAGAGGCCTGACCATGCGGTATGGGAGTTAGTTTTCTAGCCATGGTTCGAGAATTAGGCCTTGAAAAAGAAGATAGCATCGGTTTAATAAGCAAGTCAGTAGGCCTGAATACACCCTCAGAAACCGGTGCCTGCACAGCGGCTTCGGACCCATTCAAGGTAGAGACATCCGCAGGTTCCACTTTTGAAGCATCTCACGGCATACAAGACTCTGAAGGGGTCCCAGTAGCGGCCTGCAAATCTGAAGTAGCAGGTATCAGTGGCTGCAAAAGCGCCTCACTGAGTACTGGCAACTAGCTTAGGAGAAGCGTTGTCGGCAGTTTTGGACCTCGATGGCCTGTCTCTGTCTTTATCTTTGCGTTTTTTCGGAATGTAGTCGGGTGGCTTACCGAAGCCATATCTGGATAATTGAACAGAGTACCAAAATATTTAGAAGCAAAAATATACCAATGACTAATAGTTTGTGGTTTAAATAAGGCACAAAACCGACAGCGAGGAATGTCGTGGTCAGGGCCTAGGCAAGGAATACAGTACAAATGAAAATCTTTATGAGGTATTTGCTTTCCACAAGAAATACAATTATTGACTTTTACCGACATCAGTTTAGAGCAAGAAAAAGTTTCCCCAATGGGGTACGTAGCTTTAGTTGAAGACTTCCGTTCTGAAACTCGAAAATGAAAATTACAGGAGTTGGCTGACCGGCACTTGTGAACTGCTGCTGATTCTGGCACCGCACGGCAAGAAAGACTGATGTAATGGCGTCGGCTGCATGCTTTATACCCCTGACTACCTGACGTCATGGAAGATGAGACAGCAACCGACGCAGGACCCACGACTTTGATAATCAGGCCGACTGATGGCTACTGAAAGCAGATAACCCAAATGTGATGACTGCAACAGTGAAACACGAAGAACATCTACACTTATCATAGGCAAAAATGAAGCAATGAAAACATTGGCATGTTCATCTACACCTCCTGCAGAAACCTGGGAATGAGGTGAAAAGGAGAAAATGCATACAGATGATCTGACAAGCATTCTTGCGTTCCTGCCCCAGAAAGAGAATCAAGAAAAAGTTGCTGCATTTGGTGTTGCTCAGGCCCAACCCTCTGAGGGACTACATGTGCAGCATCATTCAACACCTGATAAGCTACACTGCTAGGGTATGACATACTAGAGAATGCAAGGCATACTGAAATTATATACCCCTCACTCCGAAGGAAGTATGAACGTCTTCAAAATTGACTGCATGCATACATCTGCAATCATGGGACTACACACATTTGCTGACCTCATCAGATCAAAACATAATCAAAGTTCTAAAACATGAATAGAAGTCTAAGATGACATATTTGCTTAGTTTAGCAGAAGCATTGCAAAATAAAGTAGGAATGGATATCAAACCAGAAACAGACAAAAACAGATAGCAATGAAAGTGACACAAAACAAAATAAAAAATAAAGAAAAGGATCAGAAGAGAAGGAAAGAAAAGTGTAAAGTCCACAAATACACTGGTGAGTATGAGATATTCTGGAACAATCTTATGCTGACCAAGATTTGGCACGGGAATAGTTAAGAAGAGGTGAATTTAAACCAAAAGCTGAAATGCTAATAATGGTGGCCCAAGATAATCACCCATGTACACATTGGTTCACAAATGCCACTGACCAAGTGTGAGAAGTAGACAAATGCAGGTTTTATGCAACAGAACTGGAAACAATTACACATCTTGTTGTTTTCGGTCTGATATACTCATGGCCGAGGGACTGTATACTGAAAAGCATAACAATGTGACAAGACTGTACACTGGGAATTGTGCAAACACTAAAATAGCAGAGAAGCACTGGAAACATGAACCACAAAGCATTATACTAGACAATGTAGTTTATATCACCTAGGAATTTTCATTGACAGTTCAAAAATAGATGCAAGAAAACCAGATAAAGTAGTCCAATAAAAGACAAAAGTAGCACTGATCATTGAAATTTCTGTACCTAGCGATTACAGTGTCAAATGTACTGAGACACGAGATCTTAAAATTGCTGTCATTTCTGCAATTCTGGAAATCCTGCTATGTGGAAGAAAGATATTCAGACTGTTCCAACAGTAGTAGGAGCAACAAGATTAATTTTAAAAAAAATTATGGTTGTACTTAAATGTTACCAATACACATAACTCCATATGAACTGCAGATGGAGGCAAGTCTAGGCACACTGCAGGTGCTGAGAGCAGCACCCTTGGTTAACATCAAAGAATGAAGCAATAATGATTTCATGAACTTTAACTATACCCTGACTTAGAAACTGTATCCATTCCCATCATGGTATATAAAAAAAATAAATAAATAAGCATTTGGAGCAATTAAACTTGAAGGTTCATTTCACCAGGTATGTAGGTCCGTTACTAGAACCTGATTTATGACATGGCCCACACCCAAAGTCTCACCACGTCTAAACAAACGGGGAAGACTATGTTTCCCAGTGCATGATGATATGTCATATTACTGCCATACTGTTGCAGTGTACGGTTAATTACTCCATGAGAAAGAAAATCCAGGAAAGTCTATATCATGACAAGGACTATAAGGGTATTTATGTGAACACTGGCCTCCAACTATGATTAGACACCTTGGATGGTTCTCCTTAAACAATGCACCCCTACCCTAGGGCTAAAGTACCTACGGTGATCATCACCAGAAGTCAAGAAGAAGGAAAGGGGTGTCCATAAGAAGGTTATTTCTGGATACCACCATGCAAGCTTTGACGTGCATCTGAAATTCTTAGACTGGACAGCTGACCAGAGGACTCCACTGGGTTGCCACGGACCACTGGAGAACCATCACAGGACATCTCACATAGAACCTATCGGCCCTAAGGCCGATGCAAGCCTAGCCATAGCAATTCCCTGGAAATTTCTTCCCACAATATTTACTTCTCTGGGCCCCTGTCTAGCAGGGCGACGGACATGATCCCTGGGGTGAATTTCCTATCTCCCATCCAATCATCAAGGTTCCTTTTGAAGAGGGCCAATGAGGCACTCTGCTTGACATGTATGGGCAGTCTATTCCAGAGTATATTGATAAAAAACACTGTGGCCATGAGCCCAAATACCCTGAAACAATATCACTGTCACAGAGGATGACTGATGGATCCTTAAGACTAACACAATAATCAGGGGATCCTTTCTGCAAGGAGGATGGCTAAACAAGAACAAGTATCCAGTATGTAACTTATCAACTTCAGGCACTGAGAAAATTCCACTGAGACGTCAAAGGTTCATCATTATTCCCAAGGTCTGCAGCAGACAACCCCACACTGATAAGTTTTTCTACTACTAGCACAGTGAGGAGTCCATCATCTAAGAAGGGGAACATATTCAACTCCTGCAGCTTCTGGAACAATGCCAGAGCAGCCATGCACACTGTGAAGACTATAAGGACTTTGGACAGATGGAAGGGCAGGGTTCAAATTAGAAACAACAGGCTCTCATTCTGAAATACAAGAATCTGTACTCCTATGTGATCTTTATGTGCAGGTATGTGTGTTAGATGTCCAAAGAGCACACATAATCTGCACTGGATAGAACTATGACCTCTTGAAACGTCTGCTATGTGATTTAACTTTACAATGGATCTAAGGTAATGGATCCTGTCTGGTCTGTTGGGAACTCCTAGATTGCCATTTTTTTTATAGAAGTTTGACAGCTTCTGAAATTTGTCCTACATCTGATCCAATATTTCAGCGAAATACTACACTGGAAATATAGCTTTTGTGCCTGGTACCTTAGCAACCTTAGGAAAAATGTAAAGGGCATACCCTTTTACCAAAATGATCTTGGCTGAGTGGTGAATCACAAGACTTTGAGATGTAGAAACCCTTTTTAGGGTCACTGTGATAGTAGAATCCATTATGCAATTTCCTGGCCAATTCTATCAGTCCCTGGGAGTGCTAAAGAATTATATCATTTTTTTTCCTGCAAAAAAGCTACCACATCAAGTTCTTTTCATTCCACTGATGTGAGATCCCACCCAGGAAAATGACAGGATACCACAAGGCTTGGCATAGGACTTTTCTTTTGCTGAGGGAAGCTTACTTTTGTCAGCCCCCTTCTGCATCATTAGGAGGATTTCTCCAAATTTGGGATCATTGAGAGTAAGACAGGGGGAACTGGCCTTGGCTGACAAATCAGATTCTGGCTCTGCAGACTCTCATGGAGAGTCCAGATGTTTCTTCATACATCCCCTGTTGGCCAGTGTCCTTAAGAGGGAAGGTGCCAAGCAGGATAACCCACAGAAAATTCTTTGACTGTCTGTCCTGGCAAAGAGAAGCTCTCCTTGGGACAGTACCTACATGGACAGAGACCATGGAGGAGACCATCAGCAATACTATTATCTAAGAAAGGCTTCTGAAATTGAAGCTGCAGCACCAGAACTGAGCTTAGCACAGCTGCCATCACTGGCACTGAAAGCACTAAGGCAGAAGAACCAATGCTGATTCATGCCACAGACCATGAACACGAGAACAGAAATTCTCAAACAAGTGCTGAAACTGACATTCCCATACTCAAGAACTCAAAGATCAGGAACTCAGAAGTTCACATTGAAGGGTTTGCTGCAGACCTGAGCCTGCAGATCTCAGCCCTGAGCTCCATGATCTAAGAGGCAGCAACAATGACACCAAATACGTTAAGAGTTAAAGTATCACTGACATTGTAGAAACCATTCCCATCAAAACCAGTAGGAAGCTGAGTGGTCTCAGTTTATTCAGCACCTAAACCTGGCCTGCAATGAGATGCACTGATCAGATCCACCTCCAGTAAGGAAGGTTCACTAAAAGAAAATGAAGACCTGTCATTAGTCACAAGGGGGAGGCTCATCTAGGATGTTAACAGATAATTTTGACGCAACATATTCCACAGAAGATCCTCTCTCCTCCTTATGAAGGCTTTTGCAGGAGGAAAGGGGAAAGAAAATCTCACCAACCCCCTCTCATGTTCTTTTTATAGTTTTATGAGATTTTTCCCTTTTTAATACAGGAAGTCTTGGAGGATGTGACAAGGACTCGTCTGTCAACATTTAAGAAATAGCTGATTATGTTAAGATCAGCTAAGTTTTGTTTATAAATGTTTCAAAAATACTGCAAGGTTCCCACAAATGAGAAGCTCCCAAACACACTACACATTTCATAACGTAACAATCCTGGGAAAGTATTTTAATGACCAAATAAACTATACTTCTTTGAGCCAGCTTTTAACATAGTAAAACCAAAGACAAACACACCACAAAAACATAGCAGAGGCCAACTACAAGTGACAAAGTAAGCTACTAACAATTAGCCGAACACCAGCACAAACAAAATAGTGCTTAAGAATGTTTTATTTAGTTCTCCTCTCCACCAAAGTTAAATACCTGAAAAATTCTCATTAGGAAAATGAGGAAATCGATCCAACAAAGAAAACCAAAATATCTAAAAGGGTGACAAAAACTGGAAAATGCCTCAAAGAATGCCAATTCAAAGCAAAGAAGCCTGGAGCTATTTGTGATTGATGCTATCGTAAAGAGGGCAAGATCTGTACATGGAGGAAAGAATGAGATTATGAGTAAGGGGGAGTTGAAGCCCAGGAAAGGCTCTATCAGTGTAGAGGTGACTGAGCTGAAACTACAGCCCTAGCTGTGGCAGAGGAGGAATAAGACCATCTCAAATCAAACCTGTTCACTGAAGAAGCAACCACAGCCAGTTATCTTTGTGGGGAAATCTCTTCACTGCAGGTATGGGCAGACATCTGGTGAACACCCAGTGGCAAAGGTTTTTTGAACTGTTAATGACCTGATCCTAACCTAGAAATGTAGAAACTTCAGGTACTACCCTGCAGTCTTGATGTGGAGGAAAGTATCAGAGTTCAAAATAGCACATCCAGTCTCCTTCTACCAGACAGGAAAAGGATGGACTGCACCATAGCCATCCAGATGTTTCTACTGGGATAAACTGATTAAGACTGTAAATCTTATTATTATGGGTACAGGGTCTTTGTCTTCTTGGACACAAAAATGAATCCTGCAGAAACATTTTCTGGCCTGGTGAGAGTTTTTGGACAGCGCTTTTCTGGAGGAGCCTTCTGACAAGGTGGGACGTCTGGCAAGGGGAGAGGTAGTAGGGCTGAAGAATGGTGTGGCAGCCTCTAGTGTCCTTTTCCATTTGTTCTGCAAGACGGCCAGCTTAGTCTACAAGTGGAGGGATAGGAGACCTTGAACTGTTTTGCTTGCAGACTTTAACAAGCAAGGTCTCAGGGGATCTAGCACTGCCTCTAAAAGGTAAAGAATGGTTACACTGATACTGCGGATTAATCTTGCCTCTTGGTTGGAGACTTGTCTGAAAGTTATCACTGTAATGTTGGTATCTTCCAGACTGGTGGTTATTCTGCTGCTGTTGGCCATGTTTAAAGACATCAGCTCCACTGCATCATTGAGAAGCACATTGTGGTGCCTGAAATTTCACAGCAACAGCTGCAAGGATGTTTACTTCCCTTTCTGTGCTTTCCAAGTAATCTTAACAGATGAAACAATAACAGCAGATGTATCAAATTGGGCATTTGTAAACGTTGCTTTGGTACCCTCAGTAAAATCTGCCAGTTAGAGTCAAGAATGACAATGCAAGCCAATACCAGCACTTGCTGTCTGGGCCAAACATTCAGCTGAGTTGCAAGCTAATCACATTGCGAGGCTGACGACTAATGAAACAGTTACTAATTGTGACTGCATTCTTATTTTCACCTGTCCATCCTGGAAGTTCATCCTGCCACTAATGCATCTCATCTGCTGGCTCCTTCTGGAATCTAACCATATGTGGTGAACAATTTAAATAGGTTCATAGGTTCATAGGTTCATACTAGGCTATCTGTTTAGGGGAACTATATACAATATTTTTTTTGTGCCTCTCTGTTGAGCAGTGACACTGAGGTAATCCCTGGGTATATTCATGATCTCCCATCCATTGGTCAAGATTTCTCTTGAACAAGGCCAGATTCCAGCATAGGAGTCTTTTGGGTGATGAATCTATCCTTTAAGTCTCCCTTGTGGCTCTTGACGGATCTAGATTTTTGAGGTGAAGCATATTCATCAAATCTGGGTTTGACATGGCTTTGTATGTTAGGCAAAGGTCACCTCTACTGAATAGGGGCAGCATAGGACAGATGTTTGAACTTTTTGGTCCTTTGTGTGGAGGAACTTTCCAGCCTCCTCCAGTGTCTGTAAGTGTCATTCGACCGAATCATTGTGGTCAATCATTGATCTCATTGGGAGACTGAGGATGAGTACTTGATCCCATGACTAGATGATGATCTAGATGGACCTCCCTGTGGGATAAGGAGAACAACTTACTACTTCTTCCTAACGTACATAACTGACAGGGTGTCGAATGACAGACTCCTACCCGGGTCCCTGATAACTTCTTTGATAACTCTTTGCTGCTCAGTCTATTGCCACCAGGGGCAGCTTTGTTTTAGGAAGAGATTTCTATAGGGTATGATTTTTTTTTTTTTTAGGCTGGCAATGGGCCATGGCTCCAGCACCAGTTATCCCGTTTCCTTCTGAAGGATATCTGTGTCAGATGTCAGATGTGCTTTTGGCGCCCAGTAGTTTGTCATCATCTTGTCATTTGTCCCCTGTAACCCTGTGTTGTTTGGAAGTAAAAGTAAAAGCAAAAGCCAGAGAGAAGGACTGAGCCTGTAGTACACCACTTACACCAGGCTTTGAGTCTGACTGCAAGCCAGCAACTCCAGCACCTGACCTCTGGTTCTGGTCATCCAGCCAGTTTGCAACCCATCTTGTGATGTATGGGTTAACATTTAAGCTGATGAGTTTTTCAATGATACCCTGTATTTCCTCCATCCTCTTATCAATGGCTTCTGTGAAAAGTTCAAAAAAGTCACATCAAGTTTAGGCATGATGATCTAAAGCCAAACAAAGCCAAACTGGATTGAAAGTCTGCATTCCCCTATGTCTTTATTTATGAGTCCATTATGATCCTCTCCATGGCTTTGCAGATAAGGCTTTGTCAAGCTAATGGGCGGTAATTTCGTTTGCACAACAAGTGTGTTAGATGTGTAATCATTCTGTAATTTCTGTCTAGTTCTGATCATTTTCTGGGAGTTCTGAGCAGGTTCTCCTAACTATAGCTAAAGAAAGGCCTTATGATTGTCTTTTTGTCTTTTTTTCTTTTTTTTTTCATTTTTCAAATTTGATTTTTTATGGAGAGCTAAGGTTTTTACTTTTAGTTTTTACTTTATAGTTGTCTTACCTTTTAAGGATTTTGCTCTATGCGTAGCTTCCCTTTTCCTTTTGTTGTAGAGTTTTGTTTATGGTTGGAGTCCCAGACTGGAGCGCTGCCCTTGGTACAAAGAGTCTTTGTTTTGCTTTGGATTGCCTTATCCATGCAAGTCCTGCAGGTGCTGGTAGAAGGCATTTGTTGGCTTGTCCAGCATGTCAGACCCCAGGCAGAGAGATTGGATCCCCTTTTGAATGACACCAGAGTTTAAGCCAAAATTAAAGCTGATCATCTTATCTCTTATTGTGGCATCATTCTTGTGGGAAGGTAGGATACTCAAGGGTCAGGTCATACCCTGCCTGGGCTACATAATCAGATAGCTCCCTCATGTCTCTTTTCACTGCACCCAGTCCTGTTCAGGAGCGGGACGCCACGTCAGTGTGTCTGACACCGGAGTCACCAATGAGTGTGTCTGGCATTGTTTTTGGCCTTAAGGGCTGTGACTGTTTGACACTCTGACTGAGGTCTATGTGTTGTGCAGGTGTTGTTCTGAGGTGGTGGTTGTTTGGGTGTCTGCTTGGTGGCCTCTGCTGTTTTGGTAGATTTTTGCAGAGCCGCCGCCCGAGTATGTCTGTGTTTATGTTATGATATGAGGTTGTGTTGGTACTATGTGAGACTGGGTCTAGTCTGTGTGGTGTGTGTTCTCCTCCTGACTGGTCTTCTTGCCAGTATGTTTGAGAAGAGCTCAACCTCCCTTGGCCGTCAGTATAGGTATCTCTCGTGATGTATTTGTGTTTTGTGGGAGGAGGAGAGGGTTGTGTCAAGTAGAGATGATTTTTTTTTTATTAGAGAAAGTGCTAGTAACAGGGATGCTTAAAGGTAAGATTGAAAATGCATTACTGTTTAAAAAAGTAAGGTTTAGTGAGTTACTATTTTTAAAAAAACAGTGGATGGACTGAAAGGTGGTTACTTTTTTGTTTTTTGTGGTGGAAATACTGTAATTTTAATAAAAAAAAAAATATATGAAGGGGTGGGATTTCAAAAGTGATGGTTTTTTGTGATTACTCACATAGCCAGTGAAAGTAGAGGAAGAATGATATATGGTCATCAATTAATAACAAGAGGCGGCAGACTAGAAGACAGTGGTATTCTGCTTGAGAACAACAGAGAGAGCTGCTGTCTCTTTTTTTTTTTTTTTATGCTGTTTTAAAATAAGAAAACAAAAGAAAAACAAAAAAAAAAAACAAACTACTACAGTAAAAATATAGAAGGCAAATACAAAAATAAAAAACAAAAAACTAAAAAACCTTCCCTTCACAGCAAAGTGCAGCAGCAGAGATGCAGCTTTCTGGTAAAGCTGGTAAAGCTGGTAAATGTGCTTTCCAAATCTGACCATGGCCACAGACTCTTTATCCAGGGGATGGATGTCACAGCTCTGTGGGTCTGAAGCCTTTTTAATGGTAGCCATAAGCACAGCAGAGTCCAACTTTGTAGTCTGTGTTTACCAAACCCAGTACTTGAGGGACGAGAAGATCCTGGCTACATTCCTTGGGACGGACAGAGCAAAAAACTGCATTCTCAAGCAGTTTTTGTCACTAGTCTGATCACTTTAGCTATAAGTGGGACCACCCAAAAAAGTGGGGTCTGAAAACCTACTTGGTGTTTTTTTTGAGAGAAAGTGGTATCTGCAGGCTCTCTCTTTCTCTGCCTCATTTCAAGAATTTTCCCATACATGAGGTCATTAAAGGGGATGAGTGGAAATCTGTACACTCTACAACTTCAGTATTTGGGGTGGGAAATCTATTTGTTTCTACTGGACGTATGTTTTCTACCAGGCTTTGGAGGTGGTATGTTTGTGTGTGATGAAGAAAAGTACAGTTGTGTACACTTACCATAAATGTAGATGTTAGAGTGTATTCACTGTTGCAGTCATTACATTTGGGTTATCTGCTTGCAGGTAGCCCTCAGTCGGCCTGATTAACAAAGTCTTGGGTCCTGTGTCAGTTGCTGTCCCTTCTTCCATGACGTCAGGTCGTCAGGGGTATAAAACATGCAGCCAACTCCATTACATCAGTTTTTCTTGCCCCAGATGTCCGGTGCCCCCCTAATGGGAAGCAATTAAATATAAAAGCACAAAGATGTATACCTCCAACAAAAAAGCAAATACACCAAAAAGGCTTTTAAGCATAGTAAAGGAAAGTAGAGGTATAGCCAAAAGAAGTTAGGGGGTTGGAGGGAGGGTAACCAGGACTGCAATAGTGAATACACTCAAACATCTACATTTATGGTAAGTGTGCACAACTATATGTTCTTCATGTTTCACTGTTGCAGTCATTACGTTTGGGTAGATTCCCAAAGCTATGGTTGGGAGGAGGAATTTAGATAGCATTAGGGCCAGCTATAAGGCCATGCAAGACTGCAGTGGCAAAGTCAGCTCTGGATTTAGAGAAAATTGGCAAATAATAATGCTTGGTGAAAGTATGTACAGGGTAGCAGCTTCTAGGATGTCCCTGGTAAGGATGCCTCTGAGAAAGGCTGTAGAGGTAGATGCAGCCCAGGTGGAGTGAGGTCTGATCCCCTGGGGGATAGGTTTTCCATGGTGCTTATAGCAGAAATGAATGCAATGGCTTATCCATTTAGAAATGGTTTGCTTTGAAATAGCTTTCCCCTCTGTCCCTGCAGCAAATGCCACCAGCAGTTGTTCAGATTTCCTTTGAGGTTTACTCCTGTCCAAGTAGAATCTAAGTTGTCTGTGCACATCAAAGGAATGCAGTTTCCGTTCCCCTTTATTCTGTGGATTGTGAAAGAAGGTTGGTAAAAGAATGGACTGATTAAGAGCCACATCTGATACCACCTTGGGCATGAAGGATGGACTGGTTCTGAGGGACACCCTGTCCGCATGAAAGATGATGAAAGGCTCCACTGCAATGAGGGTCTGTAATTCAGATACCCCTCTAGTTGAAGTGATTGCTAAAAGGAAAGCTGTTTTCCAAGAAAGAAATGTATGCAGTAGCAGCTGGCTCGAAAGGAGGTAGAGCAAGTTTCTCCAAGACAAAGTTAAGGTCCCAGACTGGGGTTGGAGCTCACCTGGGTGGTCTCCGATTTTTAGCCCCTCTGAGGAACTGCTTGAGCAGTGGATGAGAGAAGAGGGGATGTTCTGTGTTATAATGAGCTGAAATGGCTGAGACGTGGATTTTTATGGAGGAAAAAGACAGGCCCTTGTGAAGCATCTCAGTTAAGTATTGTAAAATCTGAGGTAAACTGGGCGCTGCTGTGCTCATCCCTTGAGATAAGAATCTTTTCCATTTTTCAGCATAAGTCCATTTTTCAGCATAAGAATCTTTTCCATTTTTCAGCATAAGATTTTCTAGTACTAGGCCTCCTTGCCTCTAAAATGATATCCATCACAGGTTTGCTGAGGGATGGTAAAGGAGAGATTAGTTAGCCAAGCTGCAAGGTTCAGTCTTAAAAGCTGAGGGTGCAGAATCTGTTTCTCCTGCTGAGACAGCAGGGAAGGAGTCTGAGGCAGGTGCCATGGAGATAACCATGACACACTGTGCAGGAGGGGGTACCAGTGTTGGTGCGGCCAGTCTGGAGCAATCAAAATCATGCTTGGTTTATCCTGTTTGATTTTTAGCAGTACTTTGGAGAGCAGAGGCAGAGGGGGGAAGGCATAGACTGATAGGTTTTTCCATCTGAAGGACAGAGCATCCATTTTCCAGGCTTGTTTGTGGGGAGTCCTTGTGCAAAATTTATCCAATTGGTAGTTCTGGGGTGAGGCAAACAGGTCCATATCTGGGCTCCCCCATTTACTTGTTAACATGTTGAAAATCCTTGGTTCCAGTTTCCACTCATGTGGGTCCATGAGGTTTCTGCTTAGTCCGTCTGCCAGTGTATTTAATTTTCCTGGCAAGAATTGAGCTTGTAGGTGCACTTGGCAGCTCAAGGCTGTGTTCCACAATACCATGGCTAGTCTGCAGAGGGGGTAAGAATGTGTACCTTCCTGCTTGTTTATGTATCACATAACAGTGGTGCTGTCCGTCTTTACCATTAGTTGTCCTGGAAGAAGTTGGTCCTTGAAGGCTGTCAGAGCATTCTGTACAGCTAAAATTTCTTTTTGATTGATATGCAGGTGCATTTGACTTGGGTTCCATTTGCCCTGAATGCACTTCCCTGCCAGGTGAGCCCCCCCCCCATGCATAGTCTGATGCGTCTGTTGTTAGGGTTTGAGCGGCAGGGGGTGGTGTGAAAGGTAGTCCCTTGTTTTTGTGGCAGGCCACTGCCCACCAAAGGAACTCTAGGCATAGGCAAGGTATGATAGGAATCATTGTTTCCAGGTCTTGAGAATGTTGACACTATAGGCTTTTTAGATACCACTGTAGTTTCTTCATATGCAGTCTTGCATATGGGATTAGAAGAATGCAGGAGGCCATAGACCCCACGGCTTGCAGTATTTATCTTGCAGATAGCAGGGTTTTGCGGCCACTTGTTTGAAGTAGGCTGTCAAATGAATTTGTTTTTCTGGCGTGAAGTAAGCCATCTGTGAAGTTGTATTCAAGCTTGCTCCCAGGAATAGAATTTGACAGGGTACCAGGTGTAATTTCTTTTCGTTTATGGTGTACCCCAGACAAGTTAGAACCCTTTGTACAAAGGCCAGATGATTCAAAAGTATGTCCTGGCTTTCTGCTTGAATTAGACAATCACCCAGGTATGGGTATATTTGAATATTTCTTTGCCTGCAAATCGCAATAACTGGAGCTAGGCACTTTTTGAATACCCTGGGTGCAGTAGATAAGCCAAAGGGCAGTGCAGAAAACTGCATGTAGCCAGCTTTGAAGCTTATGTATCTTCTGCAAGATTCCCTGATTGGGATGTGCAGGTATGCTTCTTTTAAATCTAGTGTTGCCAACCAGGCATCTTTGCCTAGCATAGGAAGTAATTGGTGAAGAGTCAGCATCTTGAATTTTGGAATCTCCAAAAAGGTGTTTACAGTAGACAGGTCTAGGATAGGACGCCATGAATTGTCTTTTCTGGGTACCAAGAAAAGTCTCGAGGAGAAACCTTGTCCCTTTTCCTCTTCTGGTACCAGTTAAACAGCCCCCAGCTTAAGAGAAAAAGTACTTGTTTTGGGGCCTCTGTCCACTGATCTGGGGGTAGGTCCGGCCACCCGCTTGGTGCTGGCAACGTGTGGAAGTGAAATCTGTATCCCTGGGACACTATATTTAAAACCCATTTGTCCTGGGTAATGAGTTCCCAATTCTTTGCATGAAGAGCAATCCCCCCCCCCTCCCAAAGGGGCAGTCAGTTGATAAGTGCTTGGAAATTTTAAAAGGAAGTCATTGAGACAGTTTACCATAGGGGGGAGTCTTATTATTCCCAGATTTGGAAGTGGAGGCCCCCCACTGCTTAGTTCTGTGTGACCCTGGGACTGAAACCTTGCTGTGTCTGGGTTTGGCTTGGGAAGACCTGGAAGGGGCTGGAAAGGATCAATTCTTAGAGGGCCAGTGCCTACTAAATCTAGGAGGCTGAACATGTAAAAAATATTTAACAGTTTGCATAGATTTAGCTTTATCTTCCATCTTTTTAAGAACTTCCTCAACCTTGTTGCCAAACAGGCAGTCCTGACTTAAAGGAGCATCCAACAATTTAGCTTTAACATGATCATATTTGTTCATAGTTCAGTACTAAGTTAACTGCCCCTTGTGAGCCATTTTGATCAGGCAAATATTGCACCTTAAGCCAAGCATGACTTCTGAGCACAGACCAAGTAACAGCAGCCCTGCAAGAGGCCTCTAATGAATCAAAACCACAATGCAAAGTATGTTTTCCAACTTGTTCAGCAGACTGCATTAAATCTTGTAATGCTTTATTTTCCACACAGTCAGGAATCAACATCATTTTCTGTTTAAGCAGTCCAATAACAAGTTGCTGATACTTTAACATATGAAACTGGCAGTTTAAAGCCCTAATGGCCAAGGTTGCAGAAGTGTAAACTTTCTTACCCCATCTATCCATTGCCCTGGAGTCTCTATCAGAAGGGGTAGGATTTTTAGCAGTAGAAGCCTTAATGCCCTTGGGCCCCTATGAAATAGTCCCTGGATCTGCAATAGGATTTTTAAAAAGGAACTTGTGGGACTCAAGGACCCTGTAGTATCCGTCAGGTTTTCTGGGAGCAGGAGGCAGGGAATCAGGGGCCAAACTAGATTCCGAAAAAGCATAATCAACAATGTGTAGTACAGGAGGAATAGCTAAAGGCCTATGCTGAGGTAGGAGAAGGAAATCCCTAAGCCTCTTTTTTGAATCAGAAAAATCCTGGCTTTCCCAGTGGAAATGCTCCCTTAGAGTATGTAAGGTTTCCCCAAAAGAAAAATCCTCAGGAGGGGAAGCAGAGGGAATGAAGTCCTTTGCATCAGAATCTTCATAAGTAGATAAGGGCAAATCCAGATCATCAGAAGAATCAGAAAAAGCAGAATCCTGATCAAAAGATTCATAATCAACTTCAGTCCTAGGCCTCTTAGAAGGGGGGGGGGGCTACCCCTGATTAGAATTATTAGATCTTTAGCCATTCTTATCATTGCATGTGGCCTGGGCGTCAGTTTTTTAGGCATGGATAAAGATTTAGGCCTAAGTAAATGAGGAGGCATTGGTTTAATATGCAAGTCTGCAGGCCTGAATACACCTTCAGAAGCCGGTGCCTGCACAGCGGCACCGGACCCATCCAAGGAAGAGACATCCGCGGGTTCCATAGCTGAAGCATCTTGCGGCATACCAGACTCCGAATGGGTCTCAGTAGAGAACTGCGAATCAGAAGTAGCAGTCATCAGGGGCTGCGAAAGCACCTCACTGAGTACAAGCGTACTGGCGACTGGCTTAGGAAAAGCGTCATTGGCAGTTTTGGACCTCGGCAGCCTGTCTCTGTCTTTATCTTTGCGTTTTTTCAGAATCCCGGTGGTCGGATGGCTAACCGACGACATTTCTGGATAATTAAACAGAGAACCAAAATATTTAGAGGCGAAAATATACCGACGACGGATAGTGCGCGGATTAAATAAAAGTACAAAACCGACAGCAAGGTACGTAGTGGTCAGGGCCTAGGCAAGGAATACAGTACGAATGAAAATCTTTATGAGGTATTTTCTTTCCATAAGTAATGCAATTATTAACTTTTACTGACATCGGGAAGGAGCAAGAAAAAGTTTCCCCAACGGAGTACTTAGCTTTAGTTGAAGACTTCGGTTCTGAAAATCGAAAATGAAAATTTCAGGAGTCATCTGACTGGCACTTGCGAACTGCTTCTGCTTCGTGCACCGCACAGCAAAAAAGACTGATGTAATGGTGTCGGCTGCATGTTTTATACCCCTGACGACCTGACATCATGGAAGAAGGGACAGCAACCTACACAGGACCCAAGACTTTGTTAATCAGGCCGACTGAGGGCTACCTGCAAGCAGATAACCCAAATGTAATGACTGCAACAGTGAAACACAAAGAACATCAAGAAGAAGAAGTCAAACTACTGCCAGAAGCCACAGCATGGGGCTTCCAGTCCTTCCTTTCTGCTCTGTGACAAGCTTAATGGCTACAGCCCCATGCAAAGACTGTGGCTGAAGCTGACATCATAAAGGATGCTGGTGCTAAGGGTAGCAAAAGCAGAACTGACTATTACATTGTAGCACTCAAAGCCAAGGGCATCATCACCAACAACTGAAGGTCCAAGTCTCCAGGGGCTAACACCAATATTGACAGGCTAAAGGTCGAGCTCAAGCCCAAATGGTTGCCCTCCACAACAGGACAGGCAAGTCTACTGACCTCAGGCCCAAAACGTCCAACACCATCAAACCCATCATTAACATTAACAAAACTTATGTTGAACATGATCCACAGAGCCCAGTTTCCTACCTCAAAGCCAAGGGACCAACAGACACCAGTAACACTGATGTGGAATCCACTGATACTGACTGCAATGTTGACATCAGAGTGGTCAATGCTGAAGACTGTGGCCTCAAAATAGAGACTACAATAGACATTGACAAATCTGAAGTTGATGTCTGTACCTTCTAGAGTGACTTTTGCTTCTAATTGAAGAAAACTAATAGGATCTTTCAGAATACAGTGGATATAAAAAGTATACACACCCCTGTTAAAATGCTAGGTTTTTGTGATGTAAAAAATGAGATCACAATAAATCATTTCAAAACTTTTCCAACCTTTAATGTGCCCTATAACCTGTATAATTCAATTGGAAAACAAATCTGCTGGGGAAAACAAAATATAAAAAAATGTACAATAAGCTGGTTGCATAAGTGTGCACACCCTTAAACTAGTACTTTGTTGAAGCACCTTTTGATTTAATTACAGCATTCAGTCTTCTTTGGTAGGAGTCTATCGGAATGGCACATCATGACTTGACAATATTTGCCCACTCTTCCTTGCAAAAGCACTCCAAATCTGTCAGATTGTGAGGGCATCTCTTGTGCACAGCCCTCTTCAGTTCACCCCACAGATTTTCTATTGGATTTAGGTCTGGGCTCTGGCTGGGCCATTCCAAAACTTTAATTTTCTTCTGGTGAAGCCATTCTTTTGTTGATTTGGATATATGCTTGGGGTCATTGCCGTGCTGAATTCCTCTTCATCTTTAGCTTTCTAGCAGGCACCTGAAGGTTTTGGGCCAAAAATGACTGGTATTTGGAACTGTTCATAATTCACTCCACGTTAGCTAAAGCCCCAGTTCTAGCTGAAGAAAAACAACCCCAAAGCATGATACTGCCACCACCATGCTTCACTGTGGGGATGGTGTTCTTTTGGTGATGCGAAGTGTTGTTTTTGCTCCAAACCTACCTTTTGGAATTGTAGCCAAAAAATTCAACTTTGGTCTCATCAGACCATAACACATTTCCCCACATGCTTTTGGGAGACCTGATGTATTGTTTTGCAAATTTTTGCCAGGCCTGGATGTTTTTCTGTGTAACAAAAGGCTTCTGTCATGCAACCCTACCCCATAGTCCAGATATATGGAGAATACGGGAGATTGTTGTCACATGTAGTACACAACCAGTACTTGCCAGAAATTCCTGCAGCTCCTTCAGTGTTGCTATAGGCCTCTTGGCAGCCTCTCTGACCAGTTTTCGTCTTGTCTTTTCATCAGTTTGGGAGGGACGTCCAGTTCTTTGCAACATCACTGTTGTCCCTTATTTTCTCCACTTTTTGATGACTGTTTTCACTGTGTTCCATGGTATATCCATTGCTGTGGAATTTTTTTTTTACCCTTCTCCTGACTAATACCTTTCAACAACGAGATCCTAAGTTCTCTGTAAACCATGGCTCTTGCTGTAGCAGGTAACTGAGTAAATATCAGGAAAATCCTACTAAGACAGCTGAACCTTATTTGGGGTTAATCAGAGTCTCTTTAATTGATGGCAGGTGTGTACCCAAGAAGACTGAATGCTGTAATTAAATCAAAAGGTGTTTCAACAAAGTATTAGTTTAAGGGTGTGCACGCTTGTGCAACCAGCTTATTGTAAGTTTTTTATTTATTTTTTTATATTTTTTCTCTAACAGATTTGTTTGTTTTTCAATTGAATTGTACAAGTTAAGGTCACATTAAAGGTGGAAAACATTTTGAAATGATTTATTGTGGTCTCATTTTTATATCACAAAAACCTGGCATTTTAACACTTGTTATATCCACTGTATGAAAGACTGAAAAAGGTGTACTATCAGGATAAAGATCAGTGGTAAGTAAAGAGAGGATACCGATTTTGCTGGGGTTTAAGGAAAGCTTCCACAAACTTATCGTAATTGATTTCTGGTTGAGAAATAGAGATGGATCTACATCTCACTGAAGGTGGTCTTGAGCCCATGATTTGAAATCTTTCAATCCGCAACAGAACTCAAGACTGACCGTCTTGAACAGTTTAACTGGACACATTTCAGAATTAGAAGCTCCTTTGTCAGAATGACCAACATACATTACATCATCCACTTAGCCTTTTTTTGGCTGAGGATCTGGAGAGGTTTGTATATGTTTATCAGCTTTATGTTTTTTGCATCTTTCTATGTTTTGTAGAATCGCCTTTAAAAAATATCGGTTCTTGCCCTTCAAATCAAGGCAGTCAGCACTGAACAAAGGAACAATAGTAGATAAGTGATCATGGGGAACATGACATAACCCAGCAATATGCACCTTTAAGAAAGCACACTTTAAAGTTTTTGCCACCTTTACAAGAAGTTAATAGTTCCCAGCTGTCTAACTGAGTAAGGCTGTACATGATAACCCTGTTGTAAACTTGTCTACACATTTAGTAATCAAGGTTACCTTTAAGGGCAGTCAAGTAGTACTTTGACCTGTAATGGTAGCTTGTTCCATAGGATGGGGATACTTTGAGTTGTAAACTTTTTCCTCCAGCTAGTTTTGTCTGTGACTGAAGATCCCTTTAAAGTCAAAGCCTCATTTGTAGTGGGCATAAGCTCGTTCTCCATTTTAGACAGGTTCAACTTCTCCTTACATTCATATTATTAACAGAAAACATAAATTTCACACATGGCATCAAACTGCTCTCTCCTAAACAATACAAGCACAATGAGTGCTTGTCCTGAGGTGGCGTCCCTTGACAACACTTACATTTCTTAAGCATCTTACTACCCATAATATTTCTAGCGCATAGTGCTAACAAGTGGATATATGTACTGGGATATATTTTTGACCATGCCCAATAGTTTAAGTGTTTGAGAAACCAGGAAAATTTAGTTATAGGAGAGGTCCTAATTTAAAGAATATATTTGAAAAGGGGACAAACTCCAGTGGAAGGGCTATTAATAGATCAAAATACGGTACATGTAAGTGAAGGCGTCCAAAATGTCAATTTATTGCCACACTGGTGTGTTGTCCCTTCCTGGGCCAGACACTAAACTAACACTTGTTGGTGATTATAAATGTTATTTCTAAGGGAATAGTTTATTTAGCATATTGTTTCCTGTCCCTCATATTATGTGGGTAGGGCAGAACGCAGTTTAGAGCAGAGGATTTATGAACATTTACATGTAATTAATTGAAAAAACAATCCAATGCTTTATACAAATGCAGCCAAGTTTGTAAAGAGGCTGATTTTAGATTTTGGGTGTTGGAACAGTTACTACCCCATGAAAGATAGGGCGACTGAGGGGGTTGAAATTGGAATATAGTGAATTGAGGTGGCAATTGCATTTAAATGACTACCTACCCATTATTCTAGCCCTTAAGTTGAAAGCTTTATGGTATTAAGATGGTCATATTATTTAAAAGTAAGCACAATACTTATGCCTTTTTAGATTTTTAGTTTTTTAGTTTAGACCAGTTTACAGGCCTTGCTGTATTCTGGGTTGTGGTGTAGTTCCTGTGTTGTCCATTACCTTACCTGGATAGAAGGAAGTTTCTTTGCTCACCAGTGGGAGTGGGGAGCCTTGAGCAGCCTACCTGTCCTTGAGGGAAGTGACCTCAGCACAAGAGCTGTAGTAATTGGTTGTTTTGGACCATTTCTAGCTCTTTTGAAGTTCCCTGTTTAAAATCCGTGCTTGCACAGCTTTGCGTGATTGTGCGCATAGCGCAGCGTCGGTTAAACTTCTTCTGGCTCCGCCAAGTCTGCTCTTCAAATTTTCCCTTAAGAAAGCTCTACTCTTTGTATAATCAGTCTACTCGCTATACTATAAGCCTAGCACTTGTTCTCAAAACCTCTCTTATAAGTAAGCACTCTCAAACTAAAGTAAGCACTACATCCACCCCTGTGAATACCCACTTCCCTTAAAGGCACAGCACTCCCTTATACTATTCTAGCATGTCGAGTGGTAGAATGCTGGCATCCTCTCCGGTTCAGCTGGTTAATCTGGGAATCTTAAGACAATGTTACAATTGTCTCATGTACACAGACAACCCTCTCCCCTCCTCCCAACAAACACAAATACATGTGAGAGATGCAACTATATAGCCAAACTGAAGGCTGAACTCTCTCAACTCAAGGCTGGCAAGACCAGACAGGAGGAGATGGTAACCACACACACAACAAATCCAGTCCCACATAGACCTACCCCAACTGCAAACCAATCACATAACAACACAAAGACATACTAGGAGGCTCTAATAAAAAACTTACCAAAACAACAGAGGCCCCCGAAGCAGACACCCAAAAATCCACCACCTCAAAACATAACACATGCAACACATACTTCAATAAATCAGTGTGTCAAGCAATCACAGCCCTTAAGGCCAAACACCATGCCTGATACACTACCAATAGGTGACTCTATAGTCAGACACACTGATGTCCCACTTACCAGGCTGAGCAAGGAGAGGGTGACTGTGAGCTGCCTGTCGGGAGTTAGGATCCGCCACATAACACACGCACTCAGGTCACTCCAAAGCAAGTACAAATATGACTCCGTCATTGTCCATGCTGGCGTGAATGACCTGAGACTTACCTCCCTGGACTGCATGAAAAGAGACATAGAGGAGCTCTCTGATTATGTAGTCCAGGCTGGTATGATCCTGACCCTGAGCAGCATCTTGCCCTCACCAAGAATGATGCCTCAATACAATGACAAGATGATCAGCTTTAATAATTGGCTCAGGTACTGGTGTCATTCTAAGGGGATCCAATGTCTGTCTGCTTGGGATGACATGTTGGACAAGCCACGCTGCCATGAGGGACGGCTTACACCTGTCACCACTGGGCTTCCGGATATTGGCTAAGGCTCTTGCCACCCCCATAGTGCCTTTTTTAGGCAAGGCTCAAAAGACAAACCCACCTCCTTAGAAAACAATGGAAAAAAACTAAGGGTAATGCTGCTCAACGCCAGAAGTCTAAATCTCAAGATGCAGGCTCTCGAAGCACTCCTCAGTATGGAGAACATAGACGTCTGTGCAGTAATGGAAACCTGGTTCAAGCCTCCTGAGAGCACCCCAGCACTACCAGGCTATACCTCGTATCATGCTTTTCGACCCCAAAACCCGGGCCGAACCACAAAGGGAGGGGGAGTGTCCATATTTATCAAGGACATCCACACCTCCAGGTTAGTAGCAAAACATGAAGCATCGGAGACCATACAGGTGCAACTAACCATAGGCAATACTGCTATACAACTGGCAGCATGTTATAGACCACCCTCCCAATCTCAGGAACCCCATTCAGCCTTCCTGAAGACACTGGAGGATATCAATGTATCACCAAATACCATCATACTGGGAGATTTCAACTACCCTAACATAGATTGGGTGCATTATTCTAGCCCTAACACCCTGGCCCAGAGGTTCCTGGAATTCATAAATTCAAATGCACTGGAACAGCTAGTCACATCTCCCACTAGGGGAGATAATATACTAGACCTGATCATCACAAACATGGGGACAAAATGCTCCACACCGGAAGTATACCCCTCACTAGTGAGATCTGACCACAAACTAATCACCCTGGATATACATATCCCACCTACACCCCCAGCACAAAAGACTATAGTGAAAAACTTCTCAAAAGCCGACTTCACTCTTCTTAAGACTGAAATGGTATCCTTTAAGCCCACTGGGCCAGTGGAAACCACATCCCACAATGCTGAATCCTTCACAAATGCATTATATGGACATCTCCAAGAATGCCTGGATCATGCAATCCCAAATAAATCCAAGACCCTCTCCACCAAGCGCAAGCATCCTGTCTGGTGGACCTCAGCCATAAACAAATTGTATAACAAAAGAAGGAAGCTACTGCACGACAGAGCTAAATCCCATAAAGGGAAGACATCTCTGATCAACACTAGCAGAAAGCTACGCTCCCTCATAAAAACATCCAAGGCCAACTATGAGAGAAAAATTGCTAAGGGCACTAAGGATAACCACAAGGCCTTCTTCAGCTATGTTAGAAACCTGGGCGGAAACCCTCAGATATGCTCAGAGTTAGTTCACAACGACAAAAAATACACTGAACCCACAGATATTGCCAACATTTTGGCTGACAGGTTCAGTGCACATTTTTCCCCTCCCTCACCCCCAAAAGATGAAATACTTATCCCAGCTGAATGTAATCTCCCTGTCATCTCAGATGTCCAGGTGAGAGCAGCCCTCAGTAAAGCTAAAAACACAGCATCAATGGGACCGGACGGCATTCCGGGTTGCGTGCTACGTGAACTCCAAGAGGAGCTTAACCCGCACATAAAAATGCTATTTAACCTTAGCCTTACCACAGGATATGTACCTGAACACTGGCGTACAGCAACAGTGGTCCCACTCCACAAAGGAGGCATCTCTACAGACCCTGGAAACTACCGCCCCATAAGCTTAACCAGCCTGGTCTGCAAAGCTATGGAAAGAATCATTATGGAACTCATAAACAGAGACATTGGGGACCTACAGACACTTGATCCCACCCAGTTCGGCTTTCTAAAGGGCAGATCCTGCCTTTTGAACCTGGTTGATTTTTTCAAAACAGTCACTAGAGCCATTGATGAGGGCAAAGCAGTCCATACAGCCTACCTGGACTTAGCTAAGGCCTTTGACACAATACCCCACTCAGGCATCATAGATAAGCTCAGCAGCTTAAATGTAAACCCATATGTCACTAGATGGGTTGCAAACTGGCTAAAAGACAGAACCCATAAAGTCAAAATCGCTGGAGCCTTGTCAGACTCAAAGCCAGTCACAAGTGATTTCCCACAGGGCTCTGTCCTGGGACCTCTCTTGTTCGGCATTTATTTCTCAGATGTTAAAGCAAACATGGGAGGGTTGTGGCTGACGAAGTCCGCAGATGACTGCAAACTAGGCGCCATAGTCGATACACCAGCTGACACATACATCCTACAGAATGGCCTCACAGAAATGGACAACTGGTGCCGGAATCATGGCCTTAAACTAAATGCCAAAAAATGTATAGTCATCCCCTTTGGGAAAAACAAAGTACCCACAAATTATCACATAGACAGTAACCCACTGAGTACAGAAAAAGTAATCAGAGACCTGGGGACTCAAGTCGACAGCGACTTCTCATTTGACACCCACGTTGCCAAAGTGGTTAGAAAGACATTCTACCTTGCCCACCTTATCATGAGGGGATTCACATCCAGATCAAAGGAGGTCATTGTACCCCTATACTCCTCCCTTATCAGACCCATGATTGAGTACAATGCCCCATTTGGTATGTACCTCACCCGGCACCTGCAGCAGCTGGAGAGACCACAAAAGTACCTCACCAAGAGGATCAAGGGTCTCCAACATATGTCTTATTCTGCCAGACTAAAGAAACTCCAGCTCTATTCAGTAGCATACCGCCTGCTCAGAGGTGATCTGTGCCTAACATACAAGGCCATGTCCAATCAGGATCTGATGGACATGCTCCACCTCAAAAGATCCAAATCCATCAGAACCACAAGAGCCAAAGACTTAAACCTCGGCACAAGTATGAATAGAACATGCTGGAGGGATAGATTCATAACCCAGAGGCTTCCCATGCTCTGGAGCAGAATCCCAGTTCATGTTAGGCAGAGCCCCTCACTGACCCTCTTCAAAAGAAACCTTGATGAGTGGATGGGAGATCGTAGGTTTACCCCGGGGGTCACCTCTGTGTCACTACTAGACATGGGCACAGTAAACTAATTCATTTATGTAAGGGGATTTTCACTGTGTCACTACTAGACAGAGGTACAGTATTCTAATTATATTTGGTACCACTACATGGGGTGGCGAAAGCCATATCACTATGGCTAGGCTTACAAATGCCCCGGGGCAGATAGTTTCATAGTTAAGTACTAGGCTATGTCATTTTAAATGTTTTTACATGTATTTATTTGTATTTATATGTGTTTATGTATATACTTATATAACCAAACATATTTTACCTTGTTCTTACCCTATTCATTTTACTTTATCATCTTATCTTGCCCTTATGATGTACTCATCTTGATGTCCCTTTAAGAAAGGTACGGCAATTAATTATGATTTTTAGTTACCAATAGGATTGTTTTCTGTTCTATTTTAATATGAATTTGATGGATTTTATTATTCTGATGAAGTCTCTGGTGCAGGAGACAAAAGCGCTTAATGAAAAAAATATTACACGAGACTTCATGGTGTTTGAAGCCAGCCTGGTTAGTAAAAGTATGCACTGAAGACCAAGTAGCAGCTTCAGGGATGGAATTGGTGTCCAAACCCTTGAAGAAAGCACCAGAAGAGACAAAAGCCCAAGTAGAATGAGCTCTAACTGAAGTAGACAGACATTTGCCATAAAAAGAATAACAAAAGGAAATGGCCTTAGAAATCCAGGAGGAGATGGTTTGCTCAGAAACAATGAAACCAAATATCTTGGGATAAAAAGAAACAAAAAACCTGGTCAGACTTATGAATGGCTTTAGTTTTATCCAAATAATACCTGAGCTGTCTGTGCAAATCCAAGGTATGCAGGACCCTCTCACTATCAGACTGTGAAGTGAAAAAGGAAAGAAGTTGTACTGCTTGTTTCAAGGACAACTCATTAACAACCTTGGGCAAAAAAAGACTGGTACGAAGAGACACCATGAAGCCAAGGACTTCAAGATGGGCCACAAATTGAGTAACAGCTTGATTTCAGCTCTCCCAGTGTGAAAACAGAAACTCAGAAGAGAAAGCTGGTGAACTAGTTTTTGGGGTAAATTTCAGTAACTGGCTAGTAAGTGCACTGCCTGGATGACAGC
This sequence comes from Protopterus annectens, assembly GCF_019279795.1. Classification (NCBI taxonomy): domain Eukaryota; kingdom Metazoa; phylum Chordata; order Ceratodontiformes; family Protopteridae; genus Protopterus; species Protopterus annectens. The sequence continues at coordinate 312,140,632 of NC_056735.1, forward strand.
AAAAAAGAAATTCAGAGAACATGAAAGAAAATCAACCGCAAAGAGTGAGGAAAAAACACTGACTGGGAAGAATTCTGTAGCTGTTCAGCAAAAAGCAGTGCAGGCTCCAGCTTTGGTGCAAGATATGACTTCCAATAACCTAGAGAAAAAAATAAGTCAAATGTACTCAGAGCGGATTAAAATAAACAAAACACCGATGGAGTACATCAATTCAAATAACAAAAGCATGAATAAAACTGGAAAAAGCTTTTAACAGATAATCAGATGAGTTGATAAGTCTGCAAAAATCAGAGGTCAAAATGAAAAAAAAAAAGGCTGGCTGAATAGGAGACTGCTCAAGAAGAATTGTTTAAAAAAATAATAGAATTAGAGGACAGATCATGCAGGGAAAACCTGAGATTTTCTGCTGTACTAGAGAGGCGCAGGAAGGAAGGAAGGAACAAACTATTAATTTTATGAAAACACAAATATGCAACTTGACTGGTATTACACATCAGGAGTTGTTAAACGGAAGGGCACATTGAGTGTATGCTGAAAGCAACCTAGACCTTTAAAGATACAATTTTACCAGTAGAAGTTGTTTTGATTCCAACAAAACTGTGTCAGAAAAACAAAGTACTGAAAAGTGGGAGACAGTATAGTGTTTCTGGAAAATTATTACTCACTTTATATACCAGGCAGAAGATGAGTAAATTTATTCCACTAATTGAGGAATGTTGAGAAGCAGGCATCAAGATTCAAACTGCTGTATCCCAGTTATCTTCAGAATTTTTTTCCTGGAGAGACAAAATCATTTTTTATGCAGGATACGCTAAGGGTAAAATACAAAAGTTTGTCTAACAAAATTGAGGTATGAAACAGAAGCAGATTATGTTTCTTGTTCTTCTGGTAAATCTGCTCCTTGTTCTTCTAGTAATAAAGACCACAGAAAGACTGTGCCAGTGAAAATTTCCGATGTTTCAACAGAAAATGCTCAAGACACAAAAAAGCACAAGAGTTGACTAGAAGAACTGAAAGTACATTGGAAAGGAAGCAGAGACTGAATCTGGGAGATGGAGAAAAACAAGAATAAAACCAGCAACTCGGAAACTGACAAATGTGGGATTATAAATGAATTACATTTGTGAAACATGACAGAACAAGAACAAGAAAACCTAGAAATACTGGACTTTTTTGACTTTGTTAAACTTGTAAGGGACTCTAAAGCATATGCCCTACTTCCTGTCATTAAAGTTGGGAGGAACACTTAGGAGAAGGGAAGAGTTAACCAAGTAAAACAAACATTTGTTTTTAACAGTATGACATCTGTGTGCTATAAAATAACATTTTCTCAGTTATTTTCAAGTGTGAGGGGGATACTAACGTAAACAGGTGCCCCTGTTTTTTCTCTTCCTCCTTGTTCAGTTTTAAGAAATGTAGGCGCTGCAATGTAAAAAATAAATAAATAAATAAATAAAAAGAAAAGTCTGTTCAAGAGAGTACGATACAAGAAAAAAATGATGCACTTTTTCTCATTCTTGCTTTGGGGAATGACTGGATTCAGGCTCTTGGCTTTATTAACAAGTTTTAAGAGAAAGCAAACAAAGAACACTAAATATAATAAAGTTCTCCTCTAGCAAATAAATACATACATACTTGTGGAGGCAGCCCTGTACCTGTTCATCATGCCAACATGGAGACAATCTGATAAAGAGCAATAAAAATAGAATTCTTCTTTCTTTTAATGGCTTTCCTTCAACGGCTAGGAGATAATGTTTTCTGAAACATAGAAGTGTTTTCTCATTCTGGGAGAGCAATAAAGATCAGATAAAACCAGACAGTGCTTGGTAGACGCACGGACTGTAGCATGTTTCTTAGCATTCATAACCTTCCTTTTAGATTAATCCAAGTCTTTGAGTGTGGCTGTCAGTTTGGGACAACTGTTCCTATTAGGAAGGTAAAACTTCAATATTTGGAGATGTACACAGTTTTGTGCGTTAAGTTAATAGATTTTGGGGTTGTATTTGTTTTGTTTTTTTTATTTGTTTGAGGGCTTTCAATAAAACAAAAAGTTTTATACGAAGTGACATAAGTTGAAATGGATATGACCGAAAGAATTGTATAAAACGTCAACCTGCCAAACATCAGTGTGTGCATGTAACACAAAAGCAGAAACTAGATACTTAAAAAAACTGTAATAACTAAAAAGGTAGGAATAATAACTTTTTAATACAATGAGCCTTTTGATATTATCTTTAAATGTTAATGGTCTCGAAGATGTATACAAAAAAGAAAGAGTAGTGAACTATATTTAAAAATGTAGAGAGTGCAAATAGCTATGCCACAGGAGAAACATTTGGAAGAAATGAAGATGTGAATTTGATAAAGAAAGGCTTCAGGACGGTTATTCAGTGGAGTAAATTTACACATTATTCCCCAAGATACAAAAACTAGGCTAGGCTAGACAGAACTAACCTTTCACAGGAGCATGTGCATTTAACTGAAAGTTTTGATACATATCCAATAATTTCAGATCACATGCCAGTAATAACTAAAATAAAAGAGCAAGGTAATTAAATAAAAATGAGAAACTGGAACTTTCCCACTTATCTGTTGAAGAGAGAGAGGAATTTATGGAATGGGTAATGAAATTTATGCGGAAGTTATTAGAAAAGACAGAAATTTTTTTTTGAAAATATAGCTAGGGAGTGGGAGAAAAATCAAACTACTTTAAAAATAGGGTGGAAATAAAAGAAAAAGAGATACCGTTAAGAAGCAACAAGAATTATTTAGATGGACTGACAAATAAAGTATTGTAGAACAGGGAGAATCTCACAGAACAAGAAAAGGAACAACTGCAGAGTGCTAAGCAAAAAATAAAGATTACCTGGATAATATGCATGAGTTTAGAAAGATTGCTGTTAAGCAACTGTTTTTTGATAGTAATGCCAGAGTACAAAAACTTTTAGAGCAACAACTCTGGCAACAGAAATTAGAAAGGGTTGTTGCCAAGCTTAGGGAGCTTATAACAAGGAAAAGAAGACATCCTGTAGAGGTACCTATACATTTTGGAAATTTTATGAAAGTCTGTATAAAGCAGAGAAAGAGGAAGAACAAAAAAGGTAGAAATGGAAAAGTTTATGGAGGAATTAAATATGCCAAGGTTAGAGGTAGATGAAGCTCAATTACTAACAGGATAGGAGGAGAGGAGACAAAAGTGGTGATGTGCAATCAATCAGCAGGAAAATCCCCAGGAACAGATGGTATTCCTGTGGAAGTTTGGAAGCAAGAAGGGAAGACAATGACAAAGATCTGGAAGGATTTGTTTAACAATATTTTAAGAGGAGGAGAAGCACCAACTTCCTTGAAGAAAGTGGTGGTGGCTGTTAATACCTAAAGAGTGTAAATACCCATCAGATCCAGTTCCATACAAGGCCCATTTCAAAACTAAATCAAGATTATAAAATGTTTATGTCTATAATGGCTAAAAGAATGGCAAAGGTGATGCAAAGGTGATGCCAAAATTGACAGACGCGGATCAATGCGGTTTTATGGAGGAGAAGCAAACATCTGACAAAATTAACAGAACATTAATGATTCAAAGGGAAGCTGAATGTAAGAAAATACTACTGCTGTTGATGGGTCTTGATGCACAGAAAGCATCTGACGCAGTAAGCTGGGAGTTTAAGAGCAGGGCAATTGAAGCATGTACATTCCCCGATAAAATTATAAGGTTGATTAGGAGGATATATGAGGGATCGGTGGCGAAAATTAAGTGGGTGGGTTCCTCTCTAATAATTTCTGTTTGAGCAGAAGAACCAGGCAGGTGTGTCCTCTTTACACTTTGTTATTTGTACTATATTTAGAACCACTTGCAAAGAAAATGAGACTCAGAAATTCAAGGATATAATCGGTATGGTAGTGAAGAAAATCTGGTTCTATTTGCAGATGATGATATTTTATACTTGATAAAACCAGAAAAGGACATTTCAGTGTTGTGAAACAATATGAGGCAGTTTCAAATCTTTTCAGGATACAAAATGAATGAAGCTAAAACATAGCAATATATGTAAATTATGTATCAAAGCACACATTGGTATAGCAATATCTATATTTAAGGGGACATGATAAAATGAAGTACTTGGAGCATGGATTAAAAAGGATTCTGGTGTGTCAGCTAAGGATATGTGGGAAGACAGTAAACAAAAGATAATACAAAAACTGAGAAATTGGAAGCTCCATTATATGCATATGGCTAGAAAGATACAAACAGTTAAAATGTTTTTAGTCCCTTTAGTTTTATACACAGGTCAGGTAAGGCATATATATTTTTTTTATCAACCAGATGAGAAGTTGTGGATAACAATAAAGAGCTGAAGGATTTTAACTGGGAAGGGAAGATGGCAAGAATCAAGTTTGATAAGCGTATTCTGCCAATTCAACAAGGTGGTCTGCATTACCCTATACAAAAGGGTATTTCAGACCTACACATTTAAAGCTCTATAATTCAAAGTGGAAAGGGATGATGATGAAACAAAGGAGAAGCTCAAGAAATAAGGAGAGACTGAGATTTTGGATGCAGATCCTTAAGGAGAACGATAACCATGCAGAATGTTATACTTACAAAACAGCAGAAAGTATTATAAGAACTAAGCCAATACAGGAATGGGGAAAGAAGATTCTGCCAACAGGGATGACTGCAACTGAAATACAGACAATAGGCAAGAGGGGGTTGTAATTTATTGGAGAAAACTGGTAAAAAAAACAAGCTATTGGCAGCAAATATTTAGAAAGCAAAATGCAACAGAGTGGGAACTTTGGGAAGAGGCCAAGAATTTATTTGCACTGCAAGATAGAGCTTGCCTTCCCTATCAAGGATTGATAAGAGTATAGACAAAGAGAAAGGAATAGGGGGATCCTAAGCGAAAGATCTGCACTAGTAGAGTTTAACAGAATCTAGAACAGAAGCTGCTGTTAAAAAAGGAATAAATCAGTAGCACATACAAAATATTGCATGATAACTATTAAGAATCAGAGGAGGTTAGAAAGGATTGGGAAGCGAGAATGGATAAGCAATTCACAAAGAAACAATGAGAGGATATATGTATGTCTCCCAAATACGCAACAAAATCTAGAAGATTTAAGATCTTTGCTTGGAAGTGTTTACATAGGTATTTTATACCCCAAAGTAGTCTCCAAGACTTTTTCCTCAGGTAGACAATGTTGGAGGTGTGATGGGGAATAAACAAGTAAATTGGAACATACTTTCAGGAAGTGTAAGGAGTTGGTAGACTTTAAAGATTCCCTGCAAACTGCTCTCTCAGAGACGCTGGTTGAACAAACTGGTGTAATTAAAAAAATTATTTTTTGTGCTATGATGCAAAATCAGAGGTGTCTACACATAAGTAAGGCCTTGCTGAGTCTAACTATGGTGGCTGACAAAAAAGCAGTTGGTAGAAAATGAAAATCACTGTCTAAACCAACTTAACTAGAAGCAGTGGAATTTAGTAACAGAGACAAAACAACTGGAATTGAGATCTTTAGAAAAGGGTGGTGGGGCAAATTACAAAGGAAAAATGGGAATTTGGGGAGCAATACATGCAGAGAAGGAACAAGGTTTAAAAGAAATCAAGATCTGAATGAGCTATGTATTGTCTGACTGACAATGACCAGATGATTATAAGTGATGTAGAATGTTTGCAACTACAACTACGTCAATATTACTTGTTTTCACTTATATAAATGTATGACAATGTCATATGTGATAATTTAATAAAGATGTTTCTTGGTAAAAAAAAACAAAAAAAAACACGAGAAGCCAAGTAGGATTCAAGAGCAGACAGGCAGAAATAGCTGACAAATGGGCCTTTACAGAAGAATAGGCCAAGCCAGGCTGCAGCAGCTCACACAAATGGAAAAGAACCACTGGGAGCCTCACTGAAAAGGGGTCCTGGCTATTAGCATAGCACCAGACAGAAAATCTTTTTTACTTGGACATACAAGACTTTCTTGCCTCCTGAAAAACCTTGAGCACATCCTCAGAAAATAGGTGCCTAAAAGGGATTAAAATCCTACCACCTAAAGTGTTAGTTCAATAGTGGACAAGTGTGGATGTATGGAAAAATTCTTTGGAGCCTACTTGGGGTACAAAAATACCTATGTAAACACTTCCAAGCAAAGATCCTAAATCTTCTAGACCTTGTCAAACATTACATTGTCCTGTGTCAGGAGATTCAACTGGTGAGATAGCTTGTGGCGAGTGCCCCTGATCAGATGCATTAAGAGGGGGAACCAGTGCGGTCTTGACCAAAAGAGAGTTGCTAGCAAGATTTTTAGGGAATCCAGCTGAGTCTTCTGCAGTACTCTTGGAAGTAGAGGTAGGGATGGGAAGGCATAGAGAAACATCCCCTTCCAAAGAAAAGAAAGGGCGTACATCTTCCATGCCCAGATGGCATGGCACCCTGGAATAGAAGAGAGGGAGCTGCCTGTTCAGAAGGTAGGCAAAAAGATCTACCTGAGCAATTTCCCACCAATAGACTATGTCTAGAAACATGTCTCTGAAGCATCCATTCGTGACCCTGTGTTTTGAACCTGCTCAGTCTTCTACTAGACTGTGCTCTGAAGGAACACACACTGCCTAAAGAGTTAGCTGATAACTGATACCCAGATACCAAGCCTGACAAGCCAGCCTGCAAAGGTGGTAAGACTCTGTGCACCCCTACTTGTTGACATGCAGGTCACTGTGCTGCTCTCTGTGTAAACCTTCAGTGGGCCTACAGACAGCATGGGGTGAAAATCCTGAAAGGCCAGAATCAGAGCTTTCATCTTTTTGATGTTGACATGGTTTGACTTCTAATGGGGCATGAACAGTTTTTGAGAAGGAAACGCCTCTAAGTTGCTGAATCCACCACTCAAAATCCTGCTAGAGACAAAGGAGGAGAGGTACTCTGAAATCCCAGAGGGGGGTAATGCTGAAGCCAAACTGACAAAGTACCACCGAAGCTTCCACGTATGCAGTCTGGCAAGGGGGAGCATTAGAATACAAGTGACCACGAATCCTAGGGCCTGAAGAAACTCTCTGGCTGGAATGGCCAGCACAGGAAGAAGACACTGAAAGAAAGCTGTCAAGGACAAAACCTTTGGCGGTAGAAGAGAGACCAACATTGGCACTGCATGAATCCTGCAGCCCAAATGCACATGATTCTTGGAGGGAGTTGGGACAGACTTTCGGAAATTGACTGTGAACCCCAGGCTTTAAAGGCGAGATATGGTGAACTCCAGAGACTGTAACAGGCAACTATGAAATGATGCCTGAATTAACCAGGTCGTCTAAATAAGTTAAAATCTGAATGTCTTGGAGCCTGCAAAGGGCAATCACAGGAGGTAGACATTTTCTAAATACTCTTGGAGCAGTACTGAGGACAAAAGGCAAAGCAGAGAACTGAAAATGACACAGAGAAACAGAGAAATGCAAAAACGTCCTGAAAAGAGGAGGAATAGGAATATGAAGGTAACCATCCTTCAAATTTAAGCAGACCAGTAAAGCATACCTCTCAAATTCTTAGAACAGAAAATTTGGACAAAACCATAAATAATGGGGGGATAAAGGCCCAAAAATAAGGGCATTTTTTTAAATACTGCTCTAACAGACTTGGAAAGTTGAGAGACTAACAGGTTTTGCATTAGCATGGATTTTCTGAAGGGTATGAAGTTTGAAATTCAAATGTCTCTCATTTTCTAACTTTTTTCCTCAATGATTTGCCAATAATTTGCCAAAAAACAAAATTTTATGAGGAACAGACTAAAAGTATGAAGCAAATTCTGAACATCCTGAGAAAATCTGGACAGCTGAGAGGTATGCAGGAAAGCCTGGGGCAACAACAGAAGAAACAGGGTTTGAAGAGAAATAATCCAAAAAGAAGGAACCTTGAGAAAGGTGTTGAGCAAGGAAAGATCCAGAATAGGCCTCTAAGTGCCCTCTTTTCGAGGAACCAGGAACATCCTGGAGTAAAATCCATTTCCCACTTGGGGAGGAGGAAGAGGCTTAATAGTTCCCTGGTACAACAAAGACCCATGAACTTCTGAGAAATGAGGAAGCTGCTCTACAGAAGCTTGAGGAATACCTGAAAAAGGAGGGAGAGGCTTCCACACCATGAAGTAACCCTGGTGGTGATGGACAGAACCCAAGAATCTGAGGTGTTGAGTTGCCAGTTTATAATACAGAAGGAGAGACAAAAAACCTGGCTGAGGATTGGGGGGGGGGGGGCAAAATGCCAAACAGAAGTAGGCTTTTCAGATAAAGGGGGCTTCTGGGCCACAGGAGCCAGAGAAGACTTTACAGGAGGAGATTGCCTACCACCCTTCCTGCCTTTAGTGGCCAGACAAGGCTGCCTGCGAACAGGAGGAGACCTAGTAAGATAGTTCCTCTGGCATGCAGGGATACAGGACACACAAATATGTTTAAGATCCTGCAAAGTTTTAAGTTATTCTTGAAGACAGACAAACATAGCAGCAGCAGTACCAGAAATTCTTATTATCCAAAGGAGCATCCAGCAACTTGGCCTTAATGTCTTCAGGTAGCGACTGCAGATGAAGCCAAGAGTAACGCCACATGACAGACCCAAAGGCAGCAGCTCTGGAAGAGGCAGCAGTATCATAGCTGCACTTGATAAAGTGGCAAGCCACCTGAGAGGTGGAACCCAAAATCGATGGAGAAGAAGACTTTCCCTCAGACTCAGGGAGGTCAGATACAACAAGACAAGCCTGGGCAATCAAGTCCACAGCATATCTGGTCATGTGGGTCTGGTAATCGATGGCCCTAAAGGCCAAAGCAGAAGCAGTACAGACCTTCTTCCAATCCTCTCCATGGCCCTGATATCCGTATCCTTAGGCAGAAGATTGGTAAATGGCAAAAGCTTAGAAAGCTTGTCAGGGGAGACTGACATCACAGCAGGATCAGCAGAAGGACACTTAAATAGGAATTGACAATCATAAAGAACCTTATAGAACCTGTCAGGTTTCTTTGGAACAGGAGTTTAAGAATCAGGAGTTTTGAAGACAGCTAAAAGGGTCTCTAACAATGCAGCCAACACAGGAGGTAATGCAGAAGATTTAGGTGTGTCCACCTGAGGGAATTCATAATACATCATCTGGATATTAAACACCTGAGAAGAATCCCACTTACAGTATTCCATCACTCTGGCTACTGTATCCCCAAAAGAAACCTCCTCCAAAGGAGACCCAAGGCTAATGGACTCCTCTTTATCACAGCCATAAGCCAAAGGAGAAGGCATATGTGAACAGTAAGACAAGGACCCTTCATCAGACCCTGAATCCTCATTCAAGGAATTGGGTTCCCAAGGCCTTTTGAAAAGAGTTCAAGTCCAAGGGGGAGTAGGCAGAGAAACTCTGTGGGGAGGCTTCATGGCTATTAAGGCATTAAACAAACACCAAGTAAACTCCTGCCACTCCCTTTGAGGGTCCTTGGGATGTACAGAATGTTTAGTCTTCTATTTTCTTTTCATAGGGATCAAACACTGGAAGTTCCGAACCCTAACGGGATTCAGTGAGAGTGCCCAGAACCTCCTCCCCGACCAGAATCTGTGCAATCCATCTAGTGTCCACTGAAATAATTAACCACTGTTCCCCCCTAGATCTCTAGAGCAGATCCTTGGACAGCCTCAGAGGACATGCGAAAGGAAGGATCCATGCAGGCCTCTTGACGTGGTCAGAGCAGAGGAATCTAAAGTCAACACCGGAGGACCTCCAGAGCTACCACCCACTTCTAGAGCGACATTCAGTGGAGGCTAGACAGTCAAAGAATCTGGCCAAGATTTTTTGGCCTTCTTGCTTAGCAGAAGTACCGAAGGTTAATTGATTCTGCCATGCTACCTTGGGCTAACTGTTTAAGCCTCTGTTTCTCAAGACAGAAGGCCAGGGAAGACACCTGCCTTCTAAGAATCTTAGACACAAACACCTTACAAATACTACAGGAGGTATGGTTGTGGGAAGCACCCAAACAAAAATGACACTATATTCATGACTATCCTTATGGGGAATCTGCCTCCCACACTTACATTTTCCTTTCTTGGATGACATGAACTCCAGGTAACCAAATGAAAACAAGACCAACAGAAAAAAAAAAGACCCCAAAGGAGCATTTATCTGATGGCTTGGTATTCAGCACAGGAAAGGGCATTCAGACTGATGAGTGATGATTGTGTTCAGACTGGAGGCAAAAAAGTTCTGGGTAATCACATCCATACAACACCTTTATTCCCTACACCCTGTGCAGGGATAAGATAAGAAAGAACCCCAAAGGGACACTCATCTTAAAACATCTCAGTAACCAGCACAGAGGAAGAGCTTTCAGACTGATGTTCAGTGATGGCCTTTGTACTGGCGGCAAAGAAGCTCTGAGGTGTGTGTGCCCATATGTCACCTTTATGTCCTACTCCTTATGTGGGGAGGATAAAAGTGTGACACACAACACCAGTAAACTCTCAAGGCTTTGGCATACTGATTGGATGCTGGGCTATCCTCGGCAGGAGATCCCTAAGGTGAAGAATATTGCAACAGTGATATAAACAGACATCCACTGCTGCCTGGACCAGAACAGGGTCACCAGAATGCTTTGGGGGGGGGGTGTTCCCTTCTGAATCTTCAGAAGTACCCTGGATGTCAATGGTAAGGGTAGAAAAGCATACAGGAAAGTCCAAGGAAAGACAAAGGCATCCGTCTTCCAGGCCTTCTTGCATGGAGTCCTGGAGTAGGATTTTGCTAGCTGATTGTTCAAACATGAGGCAAAGAAGTCTACTTGAGGAACTCCTTAGAGACTGATCAAATCTTGGAAGACCCTCACGATCTAATTTCCATTAATCTGCTTTGTCCTCCTCAGCTTGTCTGCCAAACAAGTTTGCTTTGATGGTATGCAGGATGGCTGCAGAGTGAGACTGTGCTATTAAGCTATATCCCGAGCTAATGTGGCTAATCTTGCTTGCTGATGTACCACAAGGCTGTGATACCATCTGGGACAACTTGAAAAGAGATCCAGGATACTAAAGAAGATTCAGAGATTTGAATGCACTGTACAGAGCAAGCATCTCTTTTATATTTATGTGCTTGCATCTGTCCTTGGTGTCCCAAACACTCTGCACTTTCATCCCTCCTGAAGCTGCTCCCCAACCAAAGCCCGAAGAGTCTGTCAGGACTGTGAGTGGGAACCTAGATTTAGGAAACTTGCGGTGGCACCAAGCCACCACGTGATTTCTTTTCTGACAAGCCGCAGGACTTGGATTTGAAAAATAATGGATGTTGGAGCCAGGACCAGAGAGACTTCTGATACCATTGTATCTTTTTCATGTGGAATCTTGCCAGGGGTATCATGAAAATCACACGTCAAGAGAACCAAAATCCTGAGGTATTCCTTTGCACTGACCAAAGTCTGAGTGGAAAACTACAGAAATTGATCTAGGTATAGATCTTTTTTTTCCCTTGTGGAAGAAAAGCTCCTTGAACTGAGGTGTCTAGCAGACACCCCCCAGAATACAATCCTGTGTGACAAAGTCAAAAAATACTTTTGAATTTTCTCTTGGAATCCCAGTTTGTATAAGGGATCTCTCATCCAAATGAGAGATTCTTGACACACTGAAAAAGACTATGCAAAGCTAAATGAGTCATCTAAACATGTGAAAATGGGATACCTGTAGCCTGCAGTAAGCTATAACTGGAGGTAGACACTTAGTGAATACACTTGGTGCAGTGGATAGTCCAAAGTCTAAGGCAGATAACTAACAATGTAATCCAGACACTTAAAACCTTAAGAAACACTTGAAGTCTGCATGAATAGGGATGTAATAAACATCTTATAAATCTAGTGTTACCAGGAAACGTAAATGAGAAAGGAGAATGTGAACTAACAGCATTTCGAACATGGGCACCATCACAAATGGGTTTAGGAAGATCCATAACGGGTCCCCAAACATTTTCTTTCTTTGACACCAAAAGTATTACTGAATAAAAACCTTTCCTAAACTGGGAAAGAGAAACTGGCTCTACCATTCCCTGAGAAAACATATATCTTGAAGGACAGCTGAAACAGTGGAGTCTGGTCTGGTGAGGAATTACCCCATGGAAAGGAAGAATTTCTTCCAACTGCCATCTGTAACCTTGAAGAAAAATCTTCAGAATCCCTTTGTCTGAAACTTATCTGCTGCTGAAGAGAGAACTGGAGATTCAAACTTTCTTTAAGGGAAGAGAGAATGCCAGGCTGAGAGGGAGGAAAGAAGTCCCTTAAACAGTCCATCTGGGTTTTTTTTTTTTTTTTTTTGGAGGGTTCCTGTATTCGTTTTGGAACTCCATTGTCATTTCCTCCTAAATGTCTGTTGGCTAGCATTTTGCTGAGACTGTTTATTTTGTTTCTTGCGAAAACTGGATGAGGGGTTACAGAATCTCTTAGAAAATTTGGAAAGGGGGGGAGGCTAAAAAATCTTAGAGGTTTCCTGTATCAGCTTATCCCTCTCACTACACTTTTTGATAACCTCTGCAGCAGAAGGATCAAAAACTAAACCTTTACCCAATGGAGAATTTAAAATCTCATTTTTTTTACATTGTTTGTGAGGTTCTGAGAATACAGCCAGGCAAACCTCCTCTAAACAGTGCCACTGGCCACAGCCCTGGAAGAAGCATCACAATAGTCATGCACACATTTTAAACAAAGAGCTGTGACCTGTAAAATGGAAACCTCACAAGAAGAAACTGCAGAGAAAACATTCATTATACTTTCAGAATTAGTCAGAATAAACTAACACATGGACCTGACAAGTCAAAATTCTGAAAAACAAAGCTGCAGAAGCATATACTTTTTTCCCCATATTTACCAATTATTTTCCCATTCTTGTCAGAAAGTGCAATATTGAAATTAACTACATATTTAGCAGCAGTAAGATTAACTGGAGCTATGCTGCTAAATCAAGATTGGGAGAGGAGTGTATAAAAACTTAAAAGACTGAGGAACTTTATACAATCTACCTGCCTTTTTAGAGACAGCAGGCTGATTAAAAGGAAGATTGCAGACATCCACCAAAGATGACAGCACTGGAGGAATGGATGAATGTTCTGGAAATACCATTTGTAACAGCTCATAGTATTTCCTGAGGGACTTAGAAACCTCAGTGTTCTCCTACTGAAAACACGGGCACACACTGGAAATAGTCTGAGAAAGTGAATCCCCTCAAAGGGAGAATCAGATATTGTGCTCTTCTTTGAATAAGAAATCTGAAGAGAAAATCCTGCATCCGCCCCTTCTTCCTGTCCAGATTCAAAATCTTTAATCTCTTCAGTGAAAGACGCATCCCTTCTTCTTTTAACAGAAGCCACCATTATATGAAGAATCAATAGCATGAATTACACCCTGAGCGAGATCTAGTAAACTACTCTCGTCAATAGAAATTTGAGGAGCAGCAGATACACATTTATTATTTACTTATTTCACATTTGTTAACCGGGGGTGTGTGACTGAGCCAAAAAGGCCCTTTTTCAGCAGAGGCCCGGGGAGAAAAAGCTTCACATAGAAAAATTACAGATACGTTTAGACATGATCAGTATACACACAAATTACAATAGACATGTTTTTACAGTGGTGTGCAGCACATCAACAGTTACAGTGGAGAGAACAAACAAGAAAATCTTAATTTAAAAATAAAGGTAATTAATAGATTTGTGGCGTACGGTATAGCTGAAATTTGAAACATAGGTAGAATACATACACAGTACACAGGTACAGTACATACATTCTAGATTAGCCAGTGTTTCTGAGTAAGACTGAAAACTATTATTAAGTACTCTAGGTTTAGTATGTGTACCTTATCCGCTTTCACTAGCCTGGGGAGCAATCATGGCACTGCCAACTTTGCTTGAGATGTTGCCTAATGAGGTTTTTAAAGGAGGCTTTGGACTATGTGTTTTGTATGCTAGTGGGGAGAGACTTCCATTTTTTAGCCAGTGAAGTACTATATAGCATCTCCAAAGACATTGTAGCTGTTGGTGACATCTAGTAGTAGTTTACTTGATGATTTAAGAGGCCTTTTGGCCGAGTGATGTTGTACTAGGTTTTTGAGGGCAGGACACTTATTGGGGAGGTAATAGATAGAATGATAGAGGCAGAGTTGATTGTAGGTTAGGAGGTTGGGCAGTTCAAGCCAGTGGAGCTGTCTCAAAGCAGTACAATGATGAGCTCTAGATGAGCAATTTGCAGCAAAGCAAATTCTGTTATAGCAGGCTTCCATTTTGCTTCGTTCAGTTTTGATGAGATTAGTCAAAATGGGAGATGCATACAGCAGGGTGGATAGAAGTTGGGAGCGAGCAATGGCTGATCTTGTATTGTTGATAAGAAATGGTTTGATATTGTAGGGTGATCCCAGTTTGGCATGTACTTTTTTAATAGTTAAGTTGAGATGACTATCAAATTTTAGGTGGGAGTCTATGGTTATTCCCAATAGCTTAGCCTGTGCCACTGGAGCGATTGGAGTAGCATTTGTGGAGTAGATAGTGAATTGACTGTTGTCAGTGTTTTTGTTAGAACTGGTTATAATCACAAGCTGAGTTTTCTTTACATTGAGGATAGGTTGGGCTTTGGTAAGGTAGTTTTCAACATCAGAGAATGCTAGGTGAGTTGTTTGCAGGAGGGTGGAAATGTTTTGTGCAACACAGATTAAGGTAGTATCATCTGCATACTGAATGATAGATGCATGCTGTGTGGGGGCATGGAGGTCATTTGTGAAGACTGTGAATTGTAGTGGTCCTAAGATAGAACGCTGTGGGACTCCTATAGATATGGGCAGCTGAGGAGAGAGAGAATTTTCCCATTTCACAGCTTGGTACCCGTCAGTTAAGTAGCTTTGGAACCAGGTAAGAGTGGAATTTGATAGGCGATACTGGTTTAGTTTGTTTAGCAGGATTTGGTGAGAGACTGTGTCAAATGCTTTGGACATATCCAAAAAAAAGAGCGGACACCTGCAGGCCTTCGTTTTTGAGACGGTTTACTGTATCTGTGAAGCAGAGGAGGGCTGTAGTTGTACTATGGGCAGGTCTGAAACCATGCTGAGTAGGTGACAGGATGTTGCTGTCTAGAAGATATGTTAGCACCTGGGTATGGATGCATTTTTCTAGGATTTTGGCCAGGGGGGGAGAGTAAAGCAATGGATCTGTAGTTATTACGTTCAATGGAGGTCCCGCCTTTATGTATGGGTGTAACATAGGATATTTTCCAGAGTTTGGGCACATAGTTTTGAACAACTGATCTGTTTGTGACAGTGGAGATTGGGATGGCAATAGCATCTGCTGTGAGTTTCAAGAAATTGCTGGGGAGTAGGTCGGCTGCTGTTGATGAGGTTTTTAGCTTGGAGAGCATGTTTCGATTGAAGTGATGGAAACTGTTTTGAGGGTAAAGCTTGTATTAGTGTTATTTGTGTTGGGGGGGGGGATAGTGAGGTAGCAACTGCCCTGTGATACTAAGGATAGAATTGAGTTCACAAAGTGGGAGGTGAATTGCGTTTTGATGGGAACCTTAGTGTCAGGGGTGGTTGATTTGCGGGTAGCCTTTTGGGTGGGTTTAGTTTAGGGTTTCTTTTTGACAGGGAAAATGGGACGAGTGATTAATGGCAGAATCAGCTTCCCCAGGGATGGGCATAACATTCTGACTTAACAGGGAAGTCTTCCCTGTTCCTTCTCCCAGGATCAAAAACAGTGGTTCTCCTTTGCCCACCAAGAGGACCAAACAGCTACAGAGGTCATGGCTAACCCTCAGTCCATAATGGCTGTAGGTGCTATACCACAGGGATCCTGGGTAAAAGATGAGTGGTCTGAGGAAACAGTTGACCTCGACAGTCACCTACCAGAAGCTAAAACAAAATGCTAACTTGCTGTGGTGATAAAAGGCTGTTTGTTTAACTTTTAGTCTGTCCCATAATCAAGCCAAAAACAGTGCCTTTTTCCTGGGGAAAACAAGCAGCACAAACCAGTAAAAAATTAACCTTATTAAAAGTCACTTTTTCCCACAAATATACAGTAAAGTGCACTTGAATACACTTTGTCATCCCCAAAAAGTAAAATAAATAATTTCTCCACAGAAAAATGGTTTTCAACTACTTTTACACTGACAGGAAAAAGTACACCTATGTTTAAAACTACAGTTAAGTCTCATGACAGTCCATTAAAACACACATTCCTAGACTAAAAACAGCTTTTTTAAGATGAAAAGTACATTTAAATATTAAACTTTATGTGGAAGTTTTTCCACAAAGGAAACTTATCTGCCCAGCAAAGAAACAGCCCAGACTGACTGTTGGTTCTTAAAAGCCCACAGTGGAGCACTCTGGTCAGTGGCAGGAAAATTCTGAAGGGCTTGGCATTCAAGCCTGTGTTTTTTGGCAGCTCGGCTCAAGTAATGATTTGAGCACATGGAAGATGCCCTGAAGCTTTATAAGCTGACTAGCTCTTACATCCTTGGTAGGATATAACCCATATAGCCAAGGCTACTGCAACAGTGATCAAGATGATGAAAATCTTTCCTTTACCTATGTTTACTTATCTGCTATCCACTCCCCCACCCCAACTTTATACCTTTTACCACAATCTGATCATGGCCGTTACAGCTGGGCTACTCTCATTTCCCTGTACATCTAACCCTCTAATAGATGTTCAAGACTAGAAATCCATTTATTGGAACCCATTCTCTTGCATATCCTGTAGCTCATCCCCTTAATATGACTACTTGATGTCCATCATTTGTCTAAATAGCGGAAAAGGGATACAGCTGTTTCAGCTCCAAGTCTGGTGCCCCAAGACTTTAGAGAGTACTCACAGCCTGCACTAGGTTAGATAAAGTACATGCTTCAAAATAACTTTGAATGTGTTTGCTAATATGACTTCCTACCACTAATGGAGTCTGGCTTCTGCTGAGAGTACATACCTTCCAAAAGCTATGCTCAGACTTGACATCCTGACCTACATTTAAAGTCTATGTAGTCTGCACTTCTCCACATCTGGAAGCTGGCCAGCAGTTACATCCTTGGCAGGATATAACCCATATATGTAAGGCTACCAATCATTGCAGATTCCTCTCTTCTCTCAAAAATGTTAACTGGCTATTACACATGCACATTTATATACAGACAGAAAAAAAGGTGTGTGTGTACATAACATTTCAGTTTAGAATATCAATGGAGTAGAATTCTGACAGCTTTTTTTTTTTTTTTTTACATAAGAGAATATCGCTGATTTAGAATGTTAGCAGTGTTTTGCTCAAATCATGGGTTTATGGTACTATTTTTATGTTATACAGGTTTAAACAGGTTTGCTTTTCTTCTTTTAGATAAGATACAATTTTTATAAGCGGATGCCCTTATCAGACTGCACTGCTAGTACAACATCCAACTGTGCACTGGCAGTACTTATGTGTGTGGGAGTTTGCTATTTTGTTTGCAAAACCATGGAGATACTATATATAAAACTGGGAGTTAGGGAGGCTTGTACCCTGCAAAAAAATACTTTTCTAGGTGTTTTCTTTGGGGTATTGTGTTTTATTTTTTAGTTAGTCAATGTTCTGGGTGCTGTTATGTCTCGAGGTCGGCTGTGTATGTGGTTGAGGCTGTTTTACCAGTGTCTTGGTGTACAATATTTTTACTGAGTTTTAAATTATACACATACATCTTGTTCTGTCTTTCGCTTTTCCTGGTTAGGGGTCGCCACAGCGGAACTCCGGTCCGCTAATGATTGGCAGTTGATTTTTACGTGCTGAGTTTCCAGCCCTAACACACAACGTTCAACAAAGGTACGCCTATTCACGCATGTCTCCACGCAGAAAATGCTCTAGCTGAGAGTCGAACCGGTCAGCGTCTGTGAGGCGACAACGCTACACACACACACACATACATACATACACATATATATATATATATATATATATATATATATATATATATATATATATATATATATATACACACACACACATACATATTTCTATAAATATATATATTTTAGGCACACACACAAACATATCCATACATACACACACATATACTTATAAGTTCATAGGTAGTTACTAGGCCATTGGCCCAATAGCGATTTTAAGCCTAGCCAAACTTACCCCAAATTGACATGTCAATACTTCAAGAAATTTTATGATTACAATATTGGCATGTACAAATCAGGTGTTCACAAATGTACCCCTGACTTGGTATCTGGACATGGACGGTGTGTGATTTCCCATCCACTGGTCCAAGTTACATTTGAATATGGTTAGGGATTAGTGTTATTTTATATTAATGGGAAGCCTGTTCCAGAAAAGGAATAATCTTTGAGACACACACCTGTCCATCCAACATGTCCTGTATATGTCACAGATGAAGGTTAGGTCCTCATGGGTATTTCTGATGCGATTTGTTTTGCTGATGTGTAAAAATTCCATCAATGTGGGATCAGAGGATGCCTAGTAGACTAAGCAAAGATCACTTCTCAGCTGTCAGTAGGACACCAAGTACACAGACGGGGCTTTTTAGACAGTCCACATAGGACTTATTTACTCCTGTATTATTTTTGTGAGGAACTTCTGAGAACTCTCAAACTGTTTCAAGTACCTTGTCAGGTATATGCCAAAGGGTGCATTGTACTCAGCGACTAGTGAATGACTAGTCGGATGAGAGCCAAGTACAGTGGAACCATGACATCTTTGAACCTTGATATCATGCCCTTATACTTCTAAGTTGTGCAAAACAGAATGGCTTTCTCACCAAAGTAGACAAGTGGTGGTCAAAGGTCAGGTTACTTTCAACGTGCATTCCCAGATCCCGGGCCACTGTGTATACTTTTAGGGGAGTATTTTCAATGTGGTATTTTCCAGAAATGTCTGTCGTTCCAAGGGTACTATGCATTTTTTTGCACTGAGTTTTAATCTATGGCTTTGTCACCTGTTGTCTGTCAGGCCCTCTTGATGGGTATCTGTGTCTTTAGAGGATTTAATGACTATGCCTAGTTTGTAGTCCTCTGCAAACCTGGTTAGCCAGAGGCCCTTGATATTTTCCTTGACTTCAGAACAGTAGATGACCAAGAAGAAAGGTCCTAGCAACAATCCCTGTGGGACTCTACTAGTGACGGTCTTCTTTGTGGAGGCAGAATCCCTTATCCTAATTTTTTGTATCCTATCAGTGAGCCAGGCAGCTATCCATTGGGAGTCATACAGGTTCATGCCTAATTTGGCAAGTCTATCTACAATGCCTGAGTGACATATTGTGTCAAACACCTTTGCCAGGTTGAGGTAGGCAGTGTGGACTGTTTTGCCCTTGTCCATAACTTTAGTGACCTTTTCCAAGAAGTCCAAGTAGTATGCAGGACATGTCTTTCACAAAACCAAACTGGGTAGGATTTAGTGTCTGTAGGTTTCCCATGTCATTGTTCATCAGATCCATGGTAATTCTTTCCATGGCCTTGCATTTGAGACTAGTCAAGCTTATGAGTTTGTAGATCCCCAGGTCCATTTGAAGCCACTATTCTGGGTACAGGGATAACCATTGCATTCCTCCATTCATTTGGCATGAAGCTTGTCTGGAGGCTATGGCTAAAAAAGAGATTCCAGCAGGCCTGACAGGTCATATTTCATGTTATTCAAGAGGCATCCAGGAACACTATCACAGCCCATCAAAGTACCATTTTTGGCCTTAAAGACCACAGTGAGGACCTGTTCCCTAGTGATATATGTTAGAGCAACGGTGGTGGCATTTTCTGGGGGGGGGTTCGATGGTAAAAAGTTGGAGCTAAATTTATCTTATTTAAATATATGCACAAAAAAAGAAAAATGAAAAAAGTACACTGTTAGGTGTTTGCTTTGGGGTATTGTGTTTTTTTACTTGGGTAAGTATTCTGAATGCCAATATTTCTTGGGATCAGCTGTGTATGCAGTCAGTTGTTGTTTTTCCTGTGTTTTTGTGCAACAATTCTGATATTTAACTGCTGAATATATTAACTGTCTACATCAACTCTCCATGCTTACAAGTTGCATCCAGCTCGTACAGCGACCTCTAGATACCACTATCCACAGAGTTTACTAGGCAAGTAAGAAAGGGAAGATTGCCAGGCTTTTCTTCCACATCTCACACCACGTGCATACCAAAGGACAATTACATTTGTCAGTCCACCTGCTTTATGTTTTTTGGGAGGTGGAGGTGGATAGATAAACTAATACCTGAAGAAAACCCATGCAAATACAGGGATTACAAGCAGACTCTGCACAAAATGCACACCTGCTGTGAATCGAACCACAGAACCTCTTACTTGTGAGGTGACAATGATAATCACTGTAGTGCCCAGCCATCTGTGTACCCTTATATCTTGTCTATATTCACATCTTACTACCTCCATCAGTTCCAAGCTATTATATATTATGTTACTGCACTTCATCGGAATACAGCTTAAAACAGACAGATATTTAATCAGTGCACTTTGCTTAGCTTTTTGGCAGGCAGCCAACAATGAAAAGTGACGTATAAAAGGACACTTTCTCATTAACAAAATATAGGATTTACCTCCAGTTGTTAGACACACCCACAATACTTCTTAACTGATTTCGCACTGATGAAAAAGAAAAACAAATTAGACATATATTAGTCGCATTAAACAAGTACAATTCTTTAAAAAACTTTAATGAACATATAACAAGTTACTACTTAAAGATAATCATTTTCTTCAGCAATGACGGTGCAAAGCCACTTACCAGGCAGAAAGTACAGTTGTGTACACCTACCATAAATGTAGATGTTCGAGTGTCTTCACTGTTGCAGTCATAACTGTAGGGTGATCCTGCCGGCAGGCAGCCCGAGGTCGGCAAGAATCCCAAAGTCTGGGTCCGGCGTCGGCTGTACCAGCAAGTACCCTGACGTCAGAACGCAGAGGTACATAGCTGACAGCCGACGCCATCTTCTCCAGCCTTTCTTGCCCCAGATGTCAGAAGCTCCCCAAAGTATCCAAAAGGTGTCCCAAAGGAAACACAAATACACCACAAAGGAAGAGGAGATAGAACAAACAGAAAACAAGAGGGGAAAGGTAGGAGGGAAACCCCGACTGCAACAGTGAAGACACTCGAACATCTACATTTATGGTAAGTGTACACAACTGTACTATGTTCTTCATGTTTCACTGTTGCAGTCATAACTGTAGGGTGGAATCCCAAAGCTGTGAAGGAGGGAGGAGGTTATGCAGAAGAAGGGGCAGCCAGAAGACCCTGCAAGACAGCAGAGGCAAAACCTGCCCTAGACTTAGAATACAAAGGGAGATTATAGTGCTTAGAGAAGGTATGCACTGAACTCCAAGTGGCAGCTTCCAAAATGTCCTTGGTAGGAACTCCTCTGAGAAAAGCTAATGAAGTGGCAGCTGCCCTAGTAGAATGACTCCTAACAGAGCCTGGAATCGGTTTCCCAAAATGAGGGTAACAAAACCTTATTCCATGAGCAATCCATTTGGAAATAGTTTGTTTAGAAATAGCCTTGCCTAGAGAACTGGAGGCATAAGAGATAAGCAACTGTTCAGATTTCCTGAAATCTTTAGTTCTGTCCAGGTAAAATCGTAGTTGTCTGTGTATGTCCAATGAATGTAAAATCCTTTCCCCTTTGTTTTGAGGATTTGGAAAGAAAGTAGGAAGGTGAATAGTCTGGTTTAAAGACACTTTAGAAATCACCTTAGGCATAAATGTAGGATTGGTCCTCAAGGCCACCCTGTCTTGATGGAAAATAAGGTAAGGTTCCACAGCCATGAGAGCTTGCAACTCTGACACCCTTCTTGCAGAAGTCGATGCTAATAAAATAGCTGTTTTCCAGGAAAATAACTTGATATCCGAAGCAGCAGCAGGCTCAAAGGGAGGTAAAGTAAGCTTCTCCAAAACATAATTAAGATCCCAAGCAGGAACAGGAGTAGTTCTGGGAGGTCTTAAATTCTTAACCCCTCTCAAGAATTGTCTCACCAGTTGATGAGAAAAAATGGGGGGATCAGTGTTGAAATGAGCCGAAATAGCAGAAGCATGAATTTTGATGGAAGAGAATGAGAGGCCCTTAAGCAAGAGTTCAGAGAGGTAGAGTAAAATGGAGGAAATATCAGGTAGAAGAGGATCAGAACCTCGATCCCGCATCCAAATACAAAATCTTTTCCATTTAGAAGCATAAGACTTTCTAGTGCTAGGACGCCTAGCTTACAAGAGAACATCCAAAACTTGTTTGGGAAGAGCAGAAGGAATCAAAGGCCTTTGAAGAGCCAGGCTGCCAGGCAGAGAGTCTTGATTTGAGAGTGTAGCATCTGACCCTGATGTTGGGACAGAAGGGAAGGAGACAGAGGCAGAATCCAAGGAGGTTCCAAGAACAGGTGTCGTAAGATTGGATACCAGAACTGCCGAGGCCAATTTGGAGCTATCAGAATGATAATCTTGGGTCTGTCCTGTTTTATTTTCAGTAGCACTCGAGGCAGAAGAGGAAGAGGAGGGAAAGCATATCCCGAAA
The DNA here is from genome assembly GCF_019279795.1 of Protopterus annectens. Taxonomy (NCBI): domain Eukaryota; kingdom Metazoa; phylum Chordata; order Ceratodontiformes; family Protopteridae; genus Protopterus; species Protopterus annectens. The sequence continues at coordinate 312,163,149 of NC_056735.1, forward strand.
GATTCCTCCAGCTGAAAGACAGGGCATCCACTTTCCATGCTGTTTTGTGGAAGGACCTGGTGCAAAATAGAGGCAACTGATGGTTGAGATGGGATGCAAACAGATCTATCTGAGGACAACCCCAAACTGATGTAATCCTGCTGAATAAGTTAGGGTCCAGCATCCATTTGTGGGGATCCAAAAGATTTCTGCTTAGGCTGTCTGCTAAGAGATTTTGCTTCCCTGGGATGAATTGAGCTTGAAGATGCAGGTTCAGATTTAGAGCTGTGTCCCATAGACTCATGGCTATTCTGCAAAGGGGGTAAGAGTGGGAGCCCCCCTGCTTGTTTATGTACCACATGACTGTGGTATTGTCTGTACGAATCAGATGATGTCCTGGTTGCAAAAATTTCTGGAAGGCTAGAAGAGCATGTTGGACTGCCAACATTTCCTTCAGGTTGATGTGCCAGTGAAGATGTTTCTTTGGCCAATAGCCCTGCTGGCAGTTGTCTAGAAAATGAGCCCCCCAAGCGTAATCTGAAGCGTCTGAGGTCATGATCTGAGAAGGCTGAGGCAGACGAAAGGGGTTTCCTTCGTTTAAAGCACATGTCCTGGACCACCAAAGGAACTCCTTTTGGAGGCAGGGAATCAGAGGTATCATTGTTTCCAGGCTGTGGTAATGCTGAGACCATACACTCTTTAGGTACCATTGAAGTTTTCTCATATGAAGCCTTGCATTTGGAATCAACAGGATGCAAGAAGCCATGTAGCCCAAAGCCTGCAGGAATTTCCTTGCAGTGAGCTGAGTCAAAGTAGCCAAGGTTTTGAAAGTTGCTGCCAGATGAACTTGCTTTTCTGGAGTGAGGAAGGCCTTTTGCAAGCTTGTGTTTAGAAGAGCTCTCAAAAAGATCATTTGTTGAGAGGGGATCAAATGTGACTTTTTGTGTTCACTGAAATCCCATTAGTAGGAGGAGGCGCTGAACAAACTGCAGATGTTGAAGTAAAAGATCCTTGCTGTCCACCTGGATAAGGCAGTCATCCAGATAGGGGTAAATCTGAATCCCTTGGAGTCTGGAATAAGCCACTACTGGAGCCAGGCACTTGGTAAAGACTGTGGGTGCAGTAGATAAGCCAAAGGGCAGTGCAGAGAATTGAAAGTGTCTCGAGCCTGCCTTGAATCTGAGGTATTTTCTGCGTTCCTGTCTGATGGGAATGTGTAAGTAGGCCTCCTTCAGGTCCAATGTTACCATCCAAGCATCCTGAGAGAGCATGGGAAGAAGTTGTTGCAGAGTAAGCATCTTGAATTTTGGAATTTCCAGAAAAGTATTTAATACTGAGAGGTCCAGAATAGGTCTCCATGCATTTTGTTTTCTTGGGACCAGGAAAAGTCTTGAATAAAAACCCTTGCCCATCTCTGGTAGTGGGACAGGTTCTATGGCTCTCATGGCCAATAAAGCGTCCACCTGATTTAAGGCCTCTGACCACTGATGTTTTGGCAGATCTGGCCAACCGTAAGACCTTAGCAGAGTATGAAAGTGGAATTTGTAGCCTTTTAAAATCACATCTAAAACCCATTTGTCCTGGGTTATATGCGTCCAATTTTGGTAAAAAAGAGATAGTTTTCCTCCGAGAGGAGCTTCCAGGCAAGAAGGACCTGTAGTCCAACAGAGGGAGTCATTGGGTCTGCTTCCTTTGTCATTGAGGTCTGTCTTCTCCCCTTCTAGGTGAAGAATCCTACTGGACCTATAAGAGGCCTGTGTCTGTGCCCGGCCTCTAGACCGTCTATATCATCCCCTTTGAGGCCTGTCAGAAGTGGGAAAAGACCAATTTTTAGAGGGCCAATTTCTAGAAAATCTAGGAGGCTGAACTTGTAAAAAATCTTTGACAGTCTGCATAGATTTTGCTTTTTCCTCCATCTTTTTGATAACCTCCTCAGCCTTAGATCCAAATAACACATCATGTTGAACAGGGGCATCTAACAGTTTTGCCTTAACCTGCTCAGGTAAATTCTGCTCTCGAAGCCAAGCATGTCTCCTTATAACAGTACCAGAGGCTGCGGCCTTGCAAGAAGCTTCCAAGGCATCAAATCCACAATGTAAACTATGTTTGCTAACTTGTTCAGTTGCATGCAAAACATCCTGTAATTCCTTGTCCTCTGCACATGCAGGAAAGGTAGAAAGCCTTTGCTTTAAAACAGACAAAAGAAATTGCTGACACTTGAACATATGAAACTGGCAATTTAAAGCTCTAATAGAAAGAGTAGCAGAAGTATAAACCTTTTTGCCCCACCTATCTAAGGCACGAGAATCCTTTTCAGAGGGAATAGGATTTTTAGATGAAGCGGCCTTAGCAGCTTTAGAACCCTGAGAAATAGTTTCTGGATCTGCAGAAGGGTTCTTAAATAAGAATTGATGGGAATCAGGGACTCTGTAAAATCTATCAGGCTTAGAAGGAGCAGGCGGCAAGGAATCAGGATTGAGGTTAGCTTCAGAAAAAGCATCATCCACAATGTCAAGCACAGGAGGAATAGCCAAAGGTCTGTGTTGAGGGATGAGGAGAAATTCTCTGAGTCTCTTTTTGGAGACAGAATAATCCTGACCTTCCCAATGAAAATGCTCCCTCATCTCATGTAAAGTTTCCCCAAAAGAGAAATCTTCAGGGGGAAGAAGCAGAGGGAATAGAGTCCTATGCATCTGAATCCTCATGAGGAGGAAAAGAGTAATCCTGGTCAGAGGAAGAGACAGAAGACACAGAAGCCTGGTCAGAGGAATCATAAGGTAAATCCTGTCTAGGCCTTTTTTCAGGAGGGGGATGAGAACCCCTAATCATTGTATGTAAATCCTCAGCCATCCGTAGTAATTGCTTCTGGGACTTGGGAGCTGAATCCGAACCAGCTGGAGTAGAAACCCTTGGTTTTACAGGAGTTTTTGTCTTTGCCTTTGACTTAGTTGAAATAGTTATATGTGAAGGCCTGAAAACTCCCTCAGAAGTCGGTACCTGCACAGTGGTTCCGGACCCATCTGAAGGAGCGACGTCCGAAGGTCCTGCAGCAGATAAGATATTAGGCCTAGATGGCTCCCCCTGGGAGTCCATATCGGCCATCGGTTCAGAGGTGGCGGACGACAGGGGCTGCAAAAGCACCTCACTGACGACCGCAGAACCCGAAGCTGGCTCCGGCTGCGAAGAATCCTGTTTGGACCTCGGAGGCCTATCCTTGTCCTTGCGTTTCTTTTGAATTCCGGTTGTCGGTAAAGTATCCGACGACATCCTGTAATTAAATCGTCTACCGAAATAGTTCAAGGCCCAATCGCACCTACGCTTGATAGTACGAGAATTAAACCTAGCATAGAACCGACATCAAGAAACGTGGTGGTCAGGGCCTAAGCAAGGAAGACAGTAAGAGTGGAAATCTTTATGAGGTATCTGTTTTCCACACGATATACAATTATTAACTTTTTCTGACATCGGAGGAGCAAGAAAAAAGTTTCCCCAGCGGGGTACTTAGCTTGAGAAGAGAAGTTGAAAACTTCGGACCGAAGTAAATCAAAGCACGTTGTTCTGAATACGCCAACCAACGACTTGCGAGCTGCTTTCCACCGCACGGCAAGAAAGACTGGAGAAGATGGCGTCGGCTGTCAGCTATGTACCTCTGCGTTCTGACGTCAGGGTACTTGCTGGTACAGCCGACACTGGACCCAGACTTTGGGATTCTGGCCGACCTCGGGCTGCCTGCCGGCAGGATCACCCTGCAGTTATGACTGCAACAGTGAAACACGAAGAACATGTAACAAACACTGGTTTGTGCAAAAATAGGTCTAAATGTTTTCATACACAAACTATGAGTGGCAAGACATGCAGATTTTCTGTACAGTATACATCCCTCCAAACTTTTAATGTGTCTGGCATAATAAAACATTATGTTTTAACTCTTAGCATAATAAATCACCAAAAATAGAAAAAGTGTTCAATCTTCATGTAACAAAAAATAATAATAAAATAAACAAACAAAAAAAGATCCTGACTGCCACTGAGAAGCTGATATATTCAACATATACGTGAGCAAGATGTTGAAAAGGAGATGACATACACAAGTATCTCAGGGACACAAATAAGGATATTAGCTAAAATGTTAAAGTACATCCTTGGAGCCTTTTTTGAGCACTGTAAAAATGGCAAAACTACTGATATAGCCAAAAAACCCAGGAGCCTAAACAAAAAACACCACGCCCTATAAAGCTCTCCTCACTCTGGAGAGTGTGGATATATGTGCTGTTACTGATACTTAGTTTAAAGCTGCACAAAGTACTCCGGCAGTGCAAGGATAAAGTGCATTCTATACATTTAGGCCAACTGCAGCACAGACAGGAGGCATCACAATCTACTTTATTAACAAACACAACTCCAGTTTGGTTAAACAAGATGATGCCCTAGAGATCATCCACATCCAAGTCTCCACAGAAAAAGTGCCTTACCATGTCCTGGCCACCTACATGTCACCCATCTATGACCCACAAAGCTCACCCCTGTTATCAAGACCTACTATTGGAGCTCACCATTTAACCTATTCATGGATGACTAACTACGTCTCTATAAACTGGGAAATGTACACTGTCGCTAACTCACAGGCACAACTTTTCTGGACTTTTATCAACATGAAAACCCTGGACCAGAAAGTGTCTACTCCAACTAAGGCATCAGCCATATTGGACGTATTACACAACAACACGGGAGAGGACTACACCCTCTCCTGTATCATATTCTCGTTGGTGAGGTTGGACCACAAAGTGGTTTCCCTTGAAATAAAAATAAACCCAACTAAACCTATAAAAGTTTGGAACCATTCTAAAAGCACAATACATCCTATTATGGGACAATATGTCAAAATTCATAGCTCCCCCAAACCCAGAGAACAAAGCTACCTGTGCAGAATTATTCATAGAAACCCTGTACAAACATGTAAATACCTGCAATTGCTGTACTTTCCATAAGCGAACCAAAATCTAACACCAAAAACAAACTCCACTGGTGGAATCTTTACCTAAACCAGATATAAAACAAACAAAAAAAAGTAATTGCAAAAATCAGAAAGAGCAACTCTCAGAAAGACAAGAGCTCTCCGATTCAACTAAACAAGAAATTAAGAGGTAATTAAGAAGTCAAGATAGCCTCCCACAATAAGGACAATTACAAGGTCTTCGTTAGCTAGCTCAGCAACCTTAAAGGTAACACTCAGCAGTGTGCAGAACTGGTCATGAATGGCACAGCCTCCACTGACCAGGGAGACATGTTAAATCTACTAGTTGATAAATTTAGCTGCAACTTCATCCCCCACTACCCCTTCTGTGATTCCTTCTAGCGTATTCCCCCAACTATCAACAGGGAGAATGTCCTGGCAGAAGTCGCTAAGGCCAAACACACAGCTTCAATGGGTCCTAACATCTCTGGTTGCCTCCTAAATAGCCTAAAACATGACCTATCAGGACCACTTGAGGGAATCTTCAACTACAGCATCAAAACAGGTTACATGCCAGGTGAATGGAGGGCCACAACGGTCATCCCTCTTAATAAGGATGGACCATTAACCGACCTCAGGAACTACACACCCATCAGTCTGACAAGTCGAATATGCAAAGTCATGGAACAAGTTATCATGGAAATGATCAGTAAGGACACTGGCAACCTACAGACACTGGACTCATCCATGTTTGGCTTTGTCAAAGGAAGGTCTTGTGTACTTAACCAGGTAAACTTCTTCAAGAGGATCACCAAGGCTATGGATGGGGGGGGGGGGACCTGGCCAAGGCATTCAATATAATACTCCACTCAGACATTATTGACAAACTCTCATAACTGCTAATAAATCCCTATACAACTCGTTGGATTGCTGGCTATCTCACAAACGGGACCCAAGTGATCAGGATCAGTAAGACAACCTCCACCAGTCTACTGGTCACCAGCGGAATATCCCAGGGATCTGTGTTGGGCCTGCTCCTTTTTGACAACTACTTCTTGGAAGTCAAGGCTAATGTCAAAGGCCTCTGACACACCAAGTTCACAGATGATTGTAAACTGGGAGCTATCACAGATTTCTCCCATGACCCTGACATCCTACAAGAGGGTCTAATACAAACAAATTACTGGTGCCAGCCACAAAGTACAACTCAATGCATAGAAATGTACTACAGTACAGGAAACTGTTCACCCAAGCTGATTACTCCATCGATAAAACACACTTAATAGCTGACCCGATATTTAGGGATATGGGAACATAAGTAGACAGTAATCTGGCCTTCAGCCAAAATGGAGCCAAGGTAGCAAGAAAATCATTCTACATTGTCCAATTCAGAAGCAAGGGTATTGCGTCCAGGTCCAAGGAAGTTATCGCATCACACTACTCGGCTCTTATCAGACCCATCATTGCGTATAATGCCCCCTTTCACATGTACCTAACCAAACACCTGCGATAGTTGGAACACCCTCAAAGGTTCCTCACCAGAAGACAGAATTTAGGGTATAACTACCCTGCCATGCACAGATCGCCTTAAGGCCCTATTGCTGTATTCAGTCTCCTACAGGTCAATAAGAGGCAATCTATTCCTGGCATAAAAGGCATCCTCATATCTTCCTCTGATGAATCTCCTGTACATGTGCAAAACAAATAGTGCCAGAGAACCTACATACAAGGGTGTGAACTTTGGAGCAAAACTAGAACATGTTGGACAGACCGATATGTCTCTAAAATAATCCTCACACTAAAGAATAAGGTCAACATCTATGTGAAAGAGAGTTCATCTCTGACCCTAGTCAAACAAAATCTCAATCATTAGATGGAAAATCGCAAATTAATTCCCGGTCTGGCTCCCATGTCTCTGATGAACAGAGATAAACAGTAAGTAAATTAATCTCCAACTAATACCCCCCATAACCTTAGCTACCTCCTTACTAACATACCCCAACCCTATAGGCATCCAAGGTACTCTGGGACAAAACTGGGTTGGGTTGCACAGCTAGGCTTATAAAGACCCCAGTGGTCATTAGCCTAGTGTAAACCTATGAACCTATAAAGGATCAGTCAACTCTAGATGTTGTTCTCGTCAGTGCTATTAATCCTGGACATGTGAGACTTGGAATTATTGCACTTAAGTAGTAACTTTAGGATTTTGCAGTTGGCAAATACAAAGACTTGCATTTCCCACAGGTAGTGACAAAATTCAAGCATTCGTATGACAAGAACAAAACAAGCAAGCATTTGTCAATGCAGAATTCAGTTTTGGCTTGTGCAAGGGCTGAACTTTAATCACCATAAATGAGGGGGTCAATAAAATGAAAATATGTGAGGCAGTTGGCTACTAGAAATTAAGACAATCTATCTGTGCGTTTTCACAGTGTGGTCAAACTGCTCGTGAATAACTCTTATTGTTCCTCAGTTATTAGCACCATCTCTGGCTCACTATCCTATTTTCTACCTGTGAATTTGTTTGCTCTCTACAAAACTGTGCAATGCCTCTTTATGACTTTGAACTTATTAGTATCCAGAATGTCTGCACTGCCTCACTGTGTTGCTCAGGAAGGATGGAGCCTTACTGTGACCCACACAACTGGATTCCAATTAGTAGTTGATAGTGAAGGAACCAAGCAGGGAGTGAAGGAGAGTTGCCTATTCATCTCTACCAGAACAGAGGGTAGTGAGTGCTTGGGGAGCACAGAGAAGCCAGAACTGTCTTGTGGAGACCAGGGAAATCATTTCTTGTTTAGAAAGGGGGGGGCAGGGCTGCTTGCTGGCACAATCCCCTGCAGAAGTCAAAGGACAACCAGTGAGGATTGCCCATTGTAAATCATTCTCCAGCTCTGCAAGCTGTTGTCCATGGGTACTGTAGGGCTAAGAAAAAAAACCTTGAATCACCCCTTAATGATGGTCTAAAACGTTGCCCCTCCCAGTCAGCCATCGTCCAAATGACTGAATGGCCGATGGCAGAAAGGCAGCATGAAGAAACAGTGCATTACAAAAAAAAAAAAAAAAAAAACACCTCTGCACTGAGAATGAGGTTGTCATGTAAAAGACAGGTATGGCAGACTGACTCTCAATATTTTCTGAAGTAACTAAAACAGCACACAGGGTACTACTTTTCAAGCAAAATAAACCACACAGCAACAATTTTTCAATAATTGTGTTCTTGGAGACGGTTAAAATACATCTAGAATGCAATGATGTTTCTTGTAATACCATGCTAAAATAGTACTGGAATGTGATGTGCTGTTCAGTGCATAGCTTTAACTAAGCAGTACAAATAATACCTCAAATAAGCAGGAATGTGAAATGCCAGAAGACAGGAAAATACACTGCTTGCCATCCATAAACCTTGTGTAGCAACCTTTTGAATGCGTTAAATGATTACTTTCTTAATTTCTACTTGCCAGATGGCTCATACTTTCTCATTATACTGACTACTCATTGTAACCACCACTGCTGCAGTTCAGCTCCATTGAAAGCCAACATCTGTAATTAACAAATGCTTGCTGCATTTTCAATGCTAGTACAAAAAACGAGAGAGAAGAGACCAGAGAGCAAAAGCATGTCAGTGCAAGACATGGCTATGTAACAGTATAACACAAAGATGCAGAACTGCAAATACACAAGTATGAGGAGTGGACTGCTGAATCACAACTACTTTGGATAATTTTCTGTATTTTGACATTTGCATCTCTGTTTTTCCTACATTTGCCACAACATACATTACCAAAGTAAAAGAAAAGAAAGCATGAATTCTAGGTACTATCAAAGAATTACATTTTAAACGGATTACTGCTTTCTCATCAGACCAGACTTCACGTAAAATCCATTACAAATACTTTAATCACATGATTCTTCAAAACCAATTGATTGCTAAAAATGAAGGAGATTTCAGCCACATTAATTTAAAATATAAAAAAATACAGGGTAGTAAAACGACCAACTATTTTTTTTTTAATTCTCACTTTCATTCTTGGTTTGATAACAGTATTTTAATGAATTTCCAAACTATATTAGCACTACTTAGTATCTGAAACATTTTGGTTGTGCTTCCCGTTTTCTCCAGTCTACACTGCTAGGAAGGTCAGGGCAGAAACAGGCAACCTGCTGGGAAGTTGAAATTGTAACTGAAGCTATGAAACACGTGATGAAAGCTCGATCTGAGGCTCGAATTTCTGAATTAGCTGGCTGGAGAGGATCGGCGTGAGCAGCTGCTGCTGGCTCACACATCTTGAGAGGAAGGAGTGGCTCTGGCTTGCCATATGGGTGATACCTAGTGAAAGCAGTAGGTGTTGCACACAGTGGAGTTTGAACTTACCAAGTCTGCACTATCGGAGTGCATATGCACATGAAGCATGCTTCAAGAATGGCTGGTGGGGGGGGGGGGGTTCCCAAGGGGGAAAAGGTAGGCCATCCTTCAGGACCTACCACTCAACACTTGCTGGAATATGGAAGACTGACTGGGATCGCTGGACATGAACTAACAGGTCATAGGATTCTCTCCTACCTGGGAAAGCCTGCTCCCAGGTTCACACAGCCTATCTAGATCTCGCCAAGGCTTTTGACACCACCACCCACTCTGGAATTATAGATAAACTCACTAAACCAGGTATAAATCCCTACGTCACAAGATGGGCTGCCATTTGGCTCACTGACAGAACCCACATTGTGAAAGTAGCAGACTCCCAAATCCAACTTCAGACCAGTGACAAGTGGAGTACCACATGGTTCAGTCCTGTGTCCTCTCCTGTTTGGTATCTACTTTTCTGAAGTACAGGCTAACACAGAAGGTCTTTGGCTAATGAAGTTCACAGATGACTGAAAACTAGGAGCCATAACTGAAACTCCTAATGATGTGGACATCCTACAAAAGGGCCTCATTGAGACAGATGCTGGTGTCAAAGCCATGGCTTCAAGCTCAATGCCAAAGTGTGCAATGTCATCCCCTTTGGTAAAAAGTCTGTACTCATTAGCTACCACATAGGTGGTAGTCTACTTAACACCGAAAGTGTGATGAGACCTTGGGACACAAGTGGACAGTAGTCTCTCCTTTGATAATCATATTGTCACAGTAGTCAGGAAATCCTTCTATGTGGTACACCTCATCACAAAAGGTTTCTCATCCAGGAAAAAAGAGGTCATTGTTCCCCTCTACTCTTAGACCCATTATAGAGTACAGCGCCCCTTTTGGTATGTACCTCACAAGACATCTACAACAACTAGAAAAGCAGCAGAAATAGCTCACAAAGAGGATTACCAGCCTCAAACAGATGCCCTACGCAGACAGTCTCAAATAACTCCAGCTTTACTCCGTCGCATATCGCCTACTCAGAGGCAATCTCTGCCTAACATACAAAGCTATGTCAAACCCAGAGCTGTTGGACATGCTTCACTTAAAGAAATCCCAATCTGTCCAAGCTACACACTCTAGGGACCTAAACCTTGTCACCACAATAAACAGAACATGCTGGAGGGATAGATTCCTGTCCCAGAGACTTCCCATACTCTGGCACAAACTACCTATCTATATCAAACAAAGATCCTCATTAGCACTCTTCAAGAAAAATCTTGATGATTGGATGAGAAATAGGAAAGTCACCCCGGGGATCACCTCTGTGGCTCTGCTCGACAGAGGCACAGGAAAATAATTTTCTTGGGTGGCGAAAGCCAGAGTACCTTTTTGGCTAGGCTTGTATAGGCCCTAGGGCTGATAGCCTAGTACCTTCCTATGAACCTAGAAGTGGACTAACTGGGTGCAGCCAGGCGCCATTGGGCAAGGTCCTGTGGAGAGCAAAAAAAAAAAAAAGTGGAATTTTCTATGGAAACATTCTAAAACTGAACACTTGGATGATGCTGGGGGAGCACATAATAAGATTCCTATCATGCAGGGGAGGTGTGTACTCCACTTCTATGCAAGCCTCGGCCTTGCCCCAGAAGGCATCTGACAGGGAAGACAGTAAGACTGTGTAAGTAAACTTACCATAACAATAGACGTTTGAATAGATCACTGCTGTAGTATGGATTGTATCTTGCCAAGGATAGGACTACCAGCCAGTACTCAAAGCTTTAGGGCACCTTCCACTCACCCAAATCCACTAACAGGCTTGAGGTGAGAGACAAAGTCAGTGATTAAGGTGCCAAACCTTCAGAGCTTTCTTGCCTCTAAGTAATGAAGGCTAGAGACCTGAGAATGTGTGTATACTATGAAAAAATATGGTACAAGAAATATTCATATCCTAACAAAAACAGAGTACATTAAAAAAAATAAATAACTAAATTTAAAAAAAAAAAAGACTATGGAGGGAGGTTGTCTCTACTACAGCAATGATCTATATCAGCATCTACAGTTATGGTACGTTTACTTACATAACTGCATTATACCCATCTTTAGATCACTGCTGCAGTAGCCAGAGTTGTATGGATAGATCACCAGAGCTTTGAAAAAATAGGGAGTTCAAAGAAGACCAAGAATCCAAGAGCTGGGGAGAACAGTTCTAACAAAACCTGTTCCTGATCTGGAAAAGGAATCTAGCTTGTAATGCTTTGTAAATGTAAGTACAGAGGACCAAGGTGTTGCCTCTAGGATGCTACTACAGTCCACCACTTTCCAAAAAGCCACACACAACAGAAGTCAAAGACCTGCTTGAGTGGGCCTGACCATACCCGAAAGTGACTTGTTACAGTGAGAACAACACAAGGAAACCGTACAAGACAATCATTTTGAAATTGTCTGCTTCAACAGTGGTTTGCCTTTTTCTTACCTTCACAGGAAATAGCTGGTTAGCCTTTCTGAAGGCTTTTGTGCTGTCAAAGTAGTATCTGATCTCTGACTGCGAACAACCAAAGTGTGAAATATCCTTTCTCCCTTGTTTGTAAGTTCTAGAAAGAATACTCGGAGACTAACCATTTGACTCAAAGTAAACTCTGTGACCACTTTAAGCATTAATGAAGGATTTGCATTAGTATTAGTTTAAGGGTGTGCAGTGCACACTTATGCAACCAGCTTATTGTACTTTTTTTACATTTTTCCCTTAACAGATTTGTTTTTCAATTGAATTGTACAGGTTACAGGTTATAGGTCACATTAAAGGTGGGAAAAGTGTTGAAATGATTTATTGTGGTCTCATTTTTTATGTCACAAAAAGCTGGCATTTTAACAGGGGTGTGTACACTTTTTATAGCCACTGTACCTACTTAACTGAATAAACTACTGGAAACTTCAACAAGGTGTCTTTATTCCTCCCACAGGGAAGGTATCGGAGAGAGAGAGAGAGAGAGAGAGAGAGAGAGAGAGAGAGAGGCTCCTAGATCTGCTAGCTAAAGTGATTTTATCTGGACTTCTCCTTTACACACTGTTTCTTGTTAGTCCTGTCACCCTCTGGGTCACAAGTGGGATACCAGACTTCACTCTAGCCCTGTGGATTACCTCCATTTACTTTTTAGGAGTAGGATGCTGACTTTCAGGCATTCTACAGGCTGTCAAAAAAATAGTCTATAACTGGAGGAAGTGATGCAGGCTGAGGAAAATCCAACTGTAATAAATCATAATACTTCTGCTGGGATACTGGAATTTTCATTCTTTTCCCCACTGAAATAATTCTTTCATTTTAGTTACATTTTCCTGGAGGGGAAATCTGAAGAAAAACTTTCTTCAGAATCAGAATTCTCTGGAGAAAAACACTCCTTTCAAGTACCTGCTCTTTTGATTGGGAATAAGAGTCAGAAAAAGGGGGAATTCTTTTTATTTTTGCACTTTGTGTGGAAACAGGATTCAAAGAGTTAAAAGGCTTAAAATAAAGTTTTAGCAAAACTCAACAAATCTTCTCTGCTTGGAGAAGAAACGTTTTCCTTTCTTAAGAAACCCCTTGGAAAGAGACAAACTCAAGGTAGGAACACTTGCCTGGGAATCAGGCACCTTAGCATAGCTATGCTGTAAGATTTTGTTCACACCCATTTTCAAGACTGACAAGAGTGGTCCTCCCTTGTCAGCAGAGAACATTCCAGTAACCACAGAGGACATGCTTCTTGAGGAGCTACACCAGCAGGATCAAGAGACAATAATAAACTGTTTAAGGAACCAGATCTGGCCACAGCATAATCACCTACCTGTGGCTGAAGCAGTGAGGAAGACAGCTTGACTATTAAAGACTACAGAGAAACTTTCTTTTTCTTGCATATGGGGGAGGGAAGAACCAAACAGCTAGATATCTGCTCCATGATTATCATGAAAGAAGACCCTGGATGACTTGTAAACCTCCCAAAAGAGAATTCACTGTGAAAGTAACAATTTCAGGGACAAGCTCCAAAACCAATAATTCTAGTGCCTAAACATATTTTCCTCAAACAAGATGTACCTTTTTACACTTTTTTTGCACACAAGCATTTTCAAGGAAAATTCCTTTCTAGTACAAAACATCAAATAAAGTCCATGAAACACATTTCATAGTCCAAATAATTATTTTTCTTTAGTCAAAGCGCAATTTTCTTCAAAATATTGACAAAGCAGATGTTTTTTCATAGAAGGACAGAAGGGCACATATTTGCCCAGCCTTGAAGAAGTGATAGCGGACTGTCAATCCTACAAATCCAGCAGAGTGCACACTTCAGCAGCAAGAAAGTTCTGACAGTTTGACACCTTATCCACTGATTTTATGTAGCTCTCCAGGAGCCCATCAGAGGTTAGGGTGCAGAAAAGGTGTCCTGATGCTCTGACTACTGGCAAGTGGTCACATTCTAGTCAGGATATAACCCATATTAGAGACTGCAACAGTGATCTCATAAACATCCAACAGAAACATGATAAAGAAGTTATTTTGACTCCCCACATAACATTACTTGACCAACAATATCAATCACAGGTGTATGTAACAGCCTAGAACCCTGCTCATGGCCTTTTAAAGTCATCTTTCACTAAAGTACCTGTACATCGCAAGGAAGAAAAGCCAGTCACCTCAATCCAAGTCAAACTTTTTTCATGACCTAGCAAAGAAAAACATGCTTCCTCTTGCATTAGTTATGCCCTATAATGCAAACTCAATCAGTCATGTACCCTATGTAATTCACCTTTCCTAAGACCAGGAAAACATTTAGAGGTCCCAAACAACCTGTTTAACTGTTTAAACCGCTCTAAATAACATTCACCAAAGTAGGACTGAATGTCTAACAGAAGAGCATACAGGGAAGGAAACCCACTCAACTACAACCTTTTACAAATAGGGAGACAGTCAGTGAAGCTTCTCTTCTCAAACTACTGAATATAACAGCATCATTCAACTTCTATGGGGCTCTATATTTCTTAGATAATCACAGGGCAAATAATAGTACACAAACAGGAAATATAACAACAATGCAACTTTAAGTCAATAAACTGGATCCCACTACCTGCTTAGAAGATTTATGGCCACATTTACGAGGATGAGCTGAGACCCAAAAGAATAGGGACAGGAATTGGTATCTATGTCACATACATGTGGGTGTGTCTTCAATCTCAACAAAGGATACAGAAAAGTTTGACATGAGGACTACCTTTCAAACAGATGACCTTTGCATTCAACCAGTAACTAGTATGGCTCTAAATAATAGAGCTCAAGGTTCCTTTCAAATATTCCCAGCTTGCTCAATTGTGGCTAATTTTATATGCCCAAATAAGGTGTGGTATCTGACGACCAAACAACAGTAAGAACCACCCTCCATTCACGCACTAGAAACATCCAATAACAAAATAACTGTGATTTTCCTCATTTTAGTCTTAAACTTGGACAGCCCACAAAATTTCTGTTTCCACATGTCACAGATACTTTCAAATGGTGGGGTTAGGGAGAAGGACTATATCATCATTCATAAACAGGTGTTTGTGGTGAGGCCACTGATATTTCCACTAACTTACCACTTCTGCATAATCTGCACAATCTGCCTACTCCAACCTGCCAACAGCTCTTACCAACAGTAGAGACATTAAGGGAAGGAGCATGTGGAGTTGTTAGATTATGCAGCACAGTAAGTGACGAACAGACAAGACAGATTCAGAACGTATAAACTTGTATCCCAGACCACTGCTTTTTATTTTACACTGAAACACTTTCTAGCAAACCCTGCAGCTAGCTCTAAAACAAAGGCTCAATATACAGATAAGCAAAGTCAGACCTGTATGGCAAAGAACTTGGAAGAGGAGTTCCAGGATGGCAGCAGCAGTACAAGCAGCTAAAAACAGAGCTCCAAGCAACAAAGTTTAATTTAACAAAAACCTGCAAATTACTACAAATTTTAAAAGAAACTGTTAGTTGAAGAGACGCTGATATCCAGAAGGTCAAACAGGAAATATAAAAGTGAAGCAAAAGGTAGAGAAACTGCGATAACTGATTGGGAGACAAAGTGCAGTGGGGCAGAGCTGGAAACACCAGTCAGTCATGACTGCAGAATGGCAAGAGAAGACTCTTCGGTCATTATAGACAGAAAGACTGACCAAATATAGTCTAGGATTTTCACGATAAGTGGGAAGCTGTTGGAATATATACAGAGACAAATAAAATGCTGCAGGAAACAGATGCTTTTTTTTATCTTCATTCACGGGAAATAGTACACAACATGCAAACTGCTGAAAAAGGAGATGAAAGAAAAAATGATGAAATACCTATTAAAATACAAACAAATGTCAAAAGAAACTGAATCTGAGCACCGGTCACACACAGACAGTACCAAAGCAAAGTGAAGGGAAGTATTGAAAAGACCTTACAAAAAACTGACACAGCACATGAAATGGATGAAAATTTCTGTCGATAACATTGAAACAAACAGAGCACACAGACTAAATATTCCCAATGAATAGACTAAGAAAGCAGCAAAGTTATACACTAATTAAACTGCAGACATATCAGCTAAAGCAGAAAATTCTAATTTGAGGAGGAATGAAACAATCTTAAAGGATGAACACACAAGGGATTACAACAATAATACAAACCAGTAACCAAACTAGAACTTCACAGCCATGTTAAATGCTAAACAAAAGTATAAATAAGATAAGGTAGAGCTGCATCCAAAAGATGTTTATTAATATATTTTTTTTCATTTCAGCATGTTAGAAGCATTAAAAACACAACAAAACAACCTTTTATAAAGTCAAATTTCAAATCATGTGACTGAAAAATGTGTACAACAAATCAGTTCACTTGTCTAAAACTTCATGAAATTCAAAACTACAATAAATGCTCTTAAATTTAACATGTACGTCATAGTATTAAATTATTAAAAATAACTAGTAAATTATAACTTAATCACCCAAAATTGAAGTACATTACTTAGTGACACTCTTTCCTTTAATCTCAGATGCCCAGTACAGTATAATTGTATAATCCAACTGTAATTGCCATACAAGTTCTTTGTATTTCAGTATCACTTCCCAGGGACTCCCCTCTAGTATTTACCAAAACCTTCTGTAAAATGAAAAACGTAAACTTTTTTTGCATTCCAACAAGGGTCTAAACAGTGCATTTTAGTGTCCTTCCTCTTGCTATCCATAGTCTGACATTTTGCAGTGGATTCTCAAGCAATTAGAGCAATAATTAATACAAATCGAAACAGCCTTTGATATGTACCTGAAAGGCATAATAGGTAATGAGAGATTAGTGATATTTAGTAGGAACAGAAATATAAAACAGGCTTTTGAAATCAAAAAGGAGTATAAGGAAGAACAGAATAGTATAATAAGAAAATGTGGAAGGTGAAAGTGGTGTGCCAGCACTATTAATAAAATAACCCATATGTAGCTGATAAATACCCAAGAACTACTCTTTGTGGGGGCTGGATATACTGCACCACAAAGAGGATAGTATATCTAGCAAGCGGTCTCTGATATGATGCATATTTCATTTGCAAGATCAACAGATATTTAGGAGAAAACAGGGACATATATATATATATATATATATATATAGTGTGTATATATATATATATATATATATATATATATACATATATATATATACACACACATATATAAATATATATATATATATATATATATATATATATATATATATATATACACATATATGTGTATATATATATATATATATATATATATATATATATATATATATACATATATATATATATGTATATATATATATATATATATATATATATATATATATATATGTGTATATATATATATATATATATATATATATATATATATATATATATATATATATATATATATACTGTGTATATATATATATATATACGTATATATATATATATATATATATACACACAGACAGTAGTCATCAGGTACAGAAAAAGACAGTGAGGGACACTTTATGGGAGAAAATTTCTGCATAACCAGAAAGGAGATTAAGCAGTTTTTGAAAGAAAGTTGAATCCTCAGTCAAAGAGCACTGGGAACAATGAATGAGGCTACGTCTTTAAAAATGAATAAACACTGTAAGTGTGATAGTTGTAAAATGTGAACTGCATTCTCAAAGACTACATAAAACCATTAAAATTACTGCATACTAGACATAAAATAGCTATTTACTTAATACAAATGCTAAAATACAAGAATTATATGTCAAAATTAAATATAAACTTTCATTTTAAGTATAACTGAATGGGGAGATATACTGCATGCTGACTGATAACAGTTCCTGTTTTCATAATGCAAACCGTACTGATGTTGTTTCTGCTTTTAATAAAGGTACTACGACAATGTGGAAGGGGAAGTGGAAAACAACCGTTGAATGAAAACAAAATATTATGCGATGGAAACCAATAGGAAATATCGTACAAAATTAGGTCTAGTAATGCAGCTAGGAAATACAGATACATCCAAAATTAATGAGATAATTATGCTGACTGAAAAGAGGCTAGACAGAAAAATTCACAAAAATAATCCAGTAGAAATACTGACTGAGGGGAAATTTTTTGAATGAATGTAGTGGTTTGGTATAAAAGAAATATAAAACATACACATTAAATGGTATTTTATGTACTGAGATCTGCAACTATCGCAGAGAAAATAACTATTGCATTTCATCTTCTTGTCATATTTGTACAGAATGGCAATGTCTCTAGTATCCATGGAAGGTAATTTACCTTCCTTGATAAGCTTGGCTTGTCTACAAAAAGGTTAAGTCTGGCGTATGGATATTCAAGCTACAACATATGAAACATTTACTTGTTATCTAGCTACACATGGATAGAAAAGATAACATTTGAAACAAAATGCCGCAAGAAAGAAACAATCAGATCACAGATTCATAACAGTTGTTATTCTGCACAACAGAGTTTGAGTAAAATAAACAATGGAAGAAGATTTAAATGGCTGGTTACAGAGTCCTCCCTTGTGGCTTTGAAAAATATATATACATAGTTAACATGTTTATTTCTTGGGAAGGGAGAGGATTACTTTTTTTTTTTTTTTTTTTTAAGAAATTAAATTAAATTTGAAGCAATACAACAGAAAGAGATATAAACAGATTACGAAGTACCAGTCAGTAACAGCCAGAAAAAGAATACATGTTTACTTTGGCACACTTTGATTTACTGGCTTGGAATATAAATGGATAAGGTACTGGCACTACATTTACAACAGTAATGTGCAAGTAATAATGTTACAAGAAACATGTTCATAGGTTCATACTAGGCTATCTGCCCTAGGGCATTTATAAGCCTAGCCAGAATGTGCTTGGCTTTCGCCACCCATTTTAAATTTATTTTGCTATGCCCTTTTTCGAGGTTAGTATACTGTGCCTCTGTCTAACAGTGACACAGAAGTGATACCCGGGGTAAACCTATGATCTCCCATCCACTCATCAAGATTCCACTTGAAGAGAGTCAATGAGGGACTCTGCCTAACCTGGACTGGGATTTTATTCCAGAGTGAAGGGAGCCTCTGGGTTGTGAATCTGTCCCTCCAGCATGTCCTATTTATTTCAGTGCTGAGATTCAAGTCTCTCAAGCACGTAGCTCGATGGGATTTGGATTTTCTGAGGTGCAGCATGTCCATTAATTACGGGTTGGACATGGCTTTATAAGTCAGGCACAGATCGCCTCTGAGCAGGCGGTATGCCACTGAGTAGAGCTGGAGTTTCTTTATTCGGGCAGCATATGGCATCTGTTTGAGCCCTTTGATCCTCTTGGTGAGGTACTTTTGGGGTCTTTCCAGTTGCTGCAGGTGTCTGGTAGGGTACATCCCAAAAGGGGCATTGTACTCAATTATGGGCCTGATGAGGGATGAGTAAAGAGGCACGATGACCTCCCCTGATCTAGATGTGAATCCCTTCATGATTAGGTGGGCTATATAAAATGTTTTTCTAACCACTTTGGCCACGTGGTTGCCAAATAAGCGATTGCTATCAACTTGGGTCCCTAGGTCCCTAATTACTTCTTCTGTACTTAATGGATTACCACCTATGTGGTAATTTGTGGGCACTTTGTTTTTGCCAAAGGGGATGACTATACACTTTTTGGCATTTAGCTTGAGGCCATGGCTGTGGCACCAGTTGTCTGTTTCTATGAGGCCCTTTTGGAGGATGCTTGTGTCGGCTGGTGAGTCAATTATGGCGCCCGGTTTGCAGTCATCTGCGAACTTGGTCAGCCACAGTCCTTCCATGTTGGCCTGTACCTCCAAGAAATATATACCGAACAAGAGAGGTCCCAGGACTGAGCCTTGTGGGACACCACTTGTAACTTGTTTGGAGTCTGACATGGCTCCAGCAATTCTAACCATGTAGGTTCTGTCCTTGAGCCAGTTTGCAATCCATATAGTGACATACGGGTTTATATTTAAGCTGGTGAGTTTATCTATAATGCCCGAGTGGGGTATTGTATCGAAGGCTTTTGCGAGGTCCAGGTAGGCTGTGTGGACCACCTTCCCCTCGTCAATGGCCTTGGTGACTGTTTCAAAGAAATCAACCAGGTTTAAGAGGCAGGATCTGCCCTTAAAGCCGAACTGGGTAGGATTCATTGTCTGTAGGTCCCAAATATCTTTATTTATGAGGTCCATAATGATCCTTTCCATAGCTTTGCAGACCAAGCTAGTCAGGCTTATGGGGCGATAGTTTCCAAAATCCGTTGAGGCACCACCTTTATGGAGAGGGACCACCTGTTGCTGTACACCACTCTTTGGGCACATATCCTGTAGTAAGGCTGAGATTGAACAGTAGTTTTAGGTTTGGGTTTAGCTCTTCTTGGAGTTCATGTAGGACGCAGCCTGGGACACCGTCTGGTCCCACTGATGCTGTGTTTTTTGCTTTGGAGAGGGCGGCTCTTACATGAGCATCTGAGATGTCAGGGGGGCAGCACTCTGCTGGGATAGATATTTGCCCTTTTGGTGGGGGGGGGGGTTTGCGCTGAACCTGTCAGCTAAGATGTTGGCAATGTCTGTGGGTTCGGTGTATTTTTTGTCATTTTGGACTAATTCTGAGCATATCTGGGAATTACCACCCAGGTTCCTAACATAATTAAAGAAAGCCTTGTGATTATCCTTAGTGTCCTGTTCAATTTTTCTCTCGAAGCTGGCCTTAGACAATTTTATGAGTGCCCATAGTTTTTTGCTAATACTGATCAGTTATGCCTTCCCTTTTTGGGATTTTGCTCTATCATTTAGTAGCTTCCTCCTTCTATTGTATAGTTTGCTTATGGCTGGGGTCCACCAGACAGGACGTCTGCCTTTGGAGGATTGGGTCTTGGTTTTATTCGGGATCGCATGATCCATGCATTCCTGAAGGTGTTCATAGAATGCTTTTATAAAGGATTCTGCGGTCTGGGCCGTATTTTCCACAGGCCCGGGGGCTTAGAAGGATTCCACCTCGGTTTTGAGGAGTGTGAAATTTGCTTTAGAGAAGTTTTTCACTGTGTTTTTCTGGGCAGGGGGTGGGGTCGGGATGTGAATATCCAGTGAAATTAGTTTATGGTCTGATCTTACCAGTGAGGGATACACTTCTGGTCTGGAACATAGAGTCCCCATGTTGGTGATGATCAGGTCCAGTATGTTTTCCCCTCTTGTGGGAGTGGTAACAAGTTGTTCCATAGCATTTGAGTTTATAGATTCTAGGAACCTTTGGGCTAGGGTGTTAGAGCTAGAGTAATGCTCCCAGTCTATGTTTGGGTAGTTGAAGTCGCCCAATATAATGGTGTTTGGAGAGACCTTCATATTTTCCAGTGTTCTCAGGAAGGCCGAGTGGGGTTCCTGGGTTTGGGAGGGTGGTCTGTAGCAGGCTATAAACTGGAAGGCAGTTTTACCCACTGTTAGTTGCACATGGATAGTCTCTGATGCTTCGTGCTTTGCCACCAACCTGGAGGTGTGGGTAATCTTTGATGAATATCGATACTCCCCCTCCTTTTGTGGTTCGGTCCAAGTTTTGGGGCCGAAAAGCATGGTATGAGGTATAACCTGGTAGTGCTGGGGTGCTCTCGGGAGCCCTGAACCAGGTTTCTGTTACTGCACAGATATCGATGTTCTCCATGCTAAGGAGAGTTTCGAAAAGTGCATCTTGAGGTTTAGACTTCTGGCGTTGAGTAGCATTACTCTTAGTTTCTTATCCCTTGTGATACCTATGGAGGTGGGTTTGTCTTTTGAGCTTTGCCTAAAAAAGGCACTATGGGGGTAGCAAGAGCCTTTGCCAATATCCAAAAGCCCAGTTGTGACAGGTGCAAGCCGTCCCTAGCGAAGCATCATGGCTTGTCGAGCATATCATCCCAAGCTGACAGGCATTGGATCCCCTTTGAATGACACCAGTACTTAAGCCAATTGTTGAAATTGATCATCTTGTCTTCATACTGTGGCATCATTCTTGGTGAGGGTAAGATGCTACTCAATGTCAGGGTCATACCGGCCTGGGCTACATGCTCAGAGAGCTCCTCTATGTCTCTTTTCATGTAGTCCAGGGAGGTACGTCTCAGGTCATTCACACCAGCATGGACAATGACTGAGTCATATTTGTACTTGCCTTGGAGTGACCCGAGTGCTTGTGTGATGTGGCGGATCCTAGCGCCCGACAGGCTGCTCACCGTGACCCTCTCCTTGTTCAGCCTGGTGAGCGGGACGTCAGTGTGCCTGACGATAGAGTCACCTATTACAAGTATATCAGGTGTGTTGTTTAGTCTTAAGGGCTGTGACTGTTCGGCACACTGGCTTTGTGAGATATGTGTTGCACGTGTTTTGTTTTGGGGTAGCGGTTGCTTGTGTGCCTGCTTTGGAGGTCTCTGCTGCTTAGGCAGATCTTTATTTAGAGCCTCCGAGTATGTTTTTGTGTGATTATGTGTTTGGTTTGCTGTCGTGGTAGGTCTTTGTGAGACTGGAATTGTAGTGAGTGTGGTTTCCTTCTCCTCCTGGCTGGTTATGCCAGTACTGAGTTGAGAGAGCTTAGCCTCCAGTTTGGCTATATGGTTGCATCTCTCACATGTGTTGGAATTTGTTGGGAGGAGGAGAGGGTTGTCTGTGTACATGAGGCAGTTGTAACATTGCCTCAAGACTCCCAGATTCACCAGCTGGACCGGAGAGGAGATTGACAACTGACCTTTGGACATGCTAGAATAATACTGGGAATTCCTTTATAATTGAAAACAAGGGCCAGTGGGGATTGAGGGTGTAGTGCTTTTAATTTTTAGTGCTGACTTATATAATTGCTTTAGTGAGCAAGTGCCAGGTAACTTAAGTGCAATGTGTTACAGGTAACTTAAATGCAAAAACGACAAACAGTAACTTTCTTTCAAGTGAAACAAGGAAATAAGTACAGTAAGCAATGCAGATATCACTAGTGATCCACAAAAGCGCTGAGAATCCGCGTATTAGGTGGAATTAGCGTTCCAGGGAAATAACAAGCAAACAAACAACAAGCATAAAAACAAAGCTAGATTCAGCAGGCCTGGATCTAGTCTATGCTACAGCAAACAAGGTGTACCAATTTCAGTAAGATACAGTTCAAATATTCAGGCACTATAAACCTTTAACCAGAAATTCCCAGCTCAGAAGGGCAGAGTCCAGCCTCTTCTCCCACAAGAGTGCAGACCACGAACCCTCTTAATGTAAAATAACTGGCCTGAAGCCCAAGTGCTTAAACCAGAACTAATAAAGAACATTAAACTTTTCCAAAGAAAAGTGGTGAGGAGGGTATCTTTGCTGGATCAAAGTGAGCAGAATAAAGTAGGTCTTAATTAGAAAGGGTATACAAATATAGATTGAAAAACAAATGAAAGACTAGCAGGGAAAATTTACAGTGGTGAGAGGTTGTTGTCAGGATATAAGAATTACAATGGCTGTACTACATATTCTACCATAAATAGTAAAGCATGATATAAAGAATATTATGGGAGATGTAATAGCCTTTCATCAAGAATGTATGACAGTAACAGGTAATTGGAACATTATAAGAAATAAGTAAGATGTCTCAGGAGGGCAAATATACCACAGAATACTGGCTTAGGATAGATTACTTAATAGAAATACATACATGTACTGGGATTACTGATGCAATAAAAATAAGGCAGAAAGAAGTGGAATACAAACATTTTCAGCAAAATATGCTTCCCGGACAAGATGAGATAGATGTTAGAATACTGCAACATTGTCAGAACCATGAACACGCATCCAGTGATAGTGTCACATCGAGCATCTATACAAATTAATTTTTGTAAGGAAGTAAAAGCATACTGTGATAAACACAAGCATTAATATCCACTATTATTATTGAAACAGAAGCTGTTTAAGGACTGGGCAGATCAAACTTTAACTGGAATCTTATTAGATATGAACCTAGGCATTAACTCATCGACACCCAAGCAATGTGGAATATCATGCCTCTAGTAGTCTACACACATTCTTCCATTCCAAAACATTTTCTGGGACATCAACTTAAAAATATGACACAGGGAAATATAACTATTTTGTGAACAATACAAACTATTAAAATGGTACAAACAGCAATGCCATCAGTAAAAAGTCATCTTTACTTTGATAACAGTACAGTCTTATTCTTCACATCAGTGCTATAATACATTATTATGAATACAAAACCAGACTGATATTTTTAATGTTTTACTTACAAACTGTCATATCTTGGAAACTGTACAACCTACATGTATTCTGTCAACTTCCTTTTGTTAGCCAGACACAAGCTTTCACTTCAGCAAAAAGTTATTTTCTATGTGCATGCTTACTAAAATATTTACAGAATTATGAAGGTTTATGTTTATTTATATAATTAATATAAATAACCCTGATATCACGCAATATGTGTAACTTAGGAGTGTAAATATCAATGAATGTTTTCCTCAACATTACCTATGGTTTCTTCAGATGCCATGCAACAGTTTGTAAGTCACCCAGTTTTATGAATATTAACTACACTTGGAAAGATTTTATATTGTTATAATTACTAGAAAATAACTACCAATATCTCCAGGACAGTATACTGTGATTGCACATTAACAATTCACTTTTCTTTCTTCTACCAGGGTATTTCACATATGCCCCTCAATAACATGTAGGTTTCTTTGTAAGTTATGAACATATGAATAATAAGGGGAAATCAGTCATTAATTTCTCCATGGTAGAACATCTGAGATTAACAATCTTAATATAATTTTGTTAATGACACCTTGCATGAGACAAACTTAGCTAAGGATGACAGGACCAAAAATGCCTGAATGCCCTAAGGAACTATGGGTGCTAACTGGAAGAATACAAAACGATGATACTGGCTTCAATGAGTTATTAAAGACCTTGCAAAAAACTGGGGTAATTGTAAACTGAAGATAAGAAATGTGGTCACACTGAAAGCAAATGAGATATGAAATAATAACTACAGTAAGTATCTAGAGGACTTAAAAAAGGAAGCGGATTACATACGATTAAGTGAAACACAACAGGTTAAACATCAACTGAACAGCAATCAAAAGAAACTAGAAAGTCTATGCAAGAATATTTACAAAAGAGGAATGAACACATGGTAATGGCTTTAAAAAAAACTACTTTGTTAACAGCCCTAGAGTAACCAAATTGTTGGCTCAATGGCTGAGGTACCAAATAGTTGAAAGGAAGACTAAAAATCAGGGATTGTGAGAATGGCAGGGAAGAAGTGGTCAATGACAGAAATCAAAAATGTAGTAATGAATTATTATAGTGCATTTATATACACAAGACGCACAGATACAGCAACACACAGAAAATGGTGGCATATGTCAGACAATTACAATTTTCTAAGTTAACAGAACAAAAAAGAGTGGTAGTAATATCAAAAATAAATGACACTAAAATTTTAAAAAAGAAACAATGAGAAACTCCTGATATTGTTGAAATTTCAACAGAAGTATGGAAAAAGAAGAAAACAGAGATGAGTCTGGCTAGTAGTTTTCAACAATATTTTTCTAGGTGGGTATATGCCTTTAACTTGAAATAAAAACAATAGTGGTAATTATACCAAAAGGAGGGGAAAGATTCCCTTGATCCTGAGTCATACAGAACTAGTTTGATTCTGAATCATTATAGAGAGTTTATGACAATTTTGGGAAAAAAGAATAGCAAAATCAGCGTGGTGCTCACTACATACACAAGAGACTGCTACCTCCAAGTTAGTTATGTGTTTACACTTCTTGCAGAGTCATTTAGATTAAGCAAGAATTTGTTTACAGTGAGCATGTGGCAGTTCTTGTACTGCCTTTGGACACCAACTGTTAGAAGGTTGCCAATAGAAGTGGGGGTGGGTGGTTTGTAGTCTCTCCATGCTATCCAGTGCTATTATTTATATGAACTCGGGGGGGGAGACGTATAATGCACAGTCACACTGGGTACATGGAAAACAGCAACACGCAAACTTGCACAGCTGGTAACAACTTCATGCAGGTCCACATAAACACAGAGTCCTGAACAAGCCAGAAAGATTCACCCATGAGCTGTAGAAAGTAGCAGCATTGCATTAAAAACTTTACCTGTACACATTCAGCTACAGCTATGGTGGTGGCAGTGCCCTCAGCACACCTGATTGCAGCTGATCTCAGGATATACCAAACAGTAAAAAGTAAAAGACCAAAGAAACAGAGCTATAAATTCAACCAATTAGTGATTAACTACCAAAAACTAACAGCAATTAATTTACTCCCACTTCAAGAATTACTACTGTCGCAAGACAGCTCCTACACTAGGCCAAAACTAAGTTGAGTGTAAATAGTTTAAACAGTGATCTAAATGGAAAGAAAAGCAAAGAGAACAGCTGACATTCAGCAAAACTAATAAAACGCATTTTAGCACTGTGGCAAATTTAAAAAAAGAACTTCTCTGAGTTATTTGTGGTAAATTATAATGCATGGAAGGCTTTGGTAGAATTCTGCAATGGGAGGCATATTTTCACTTATTTTGTTATTACCCCCCCCCCCCCCAATCTGCTGGTGGCTTCCAGCTATCTTACCCGCAATACCCAATCCACTCTGCCTGCCTGCCTCCATTACTCCACTGGACAATCCTGGACATGTTTGTTTCACTGGGTGGGCACTCCAGAATTCTTGGAGAGCTGGCCTTATACTGGAAATCCCAGAGTTACGGAGTGAAGACATTATAGAGACCCATGACCCAAGTACCATCTGTTTCAACAGTAAGTCATGATCCTTACTAGGGAGAGTGACATACAATGATACAAGAACATCTGTCACTTGCTCTTATGGAACATAATGAGCTGTGAGGCTCCCAGTTGCCACCAGAAGCTGCACAGTTAGTGGTTGTCCCCAAACCCTCATGACAGGATAGAAGAGCTGGCCATCAATCATTTCATCCTAACCCTCCCTCAGTCCAGCTCTATCAGCAACTCAAGTCCATTTCCAAATTCAGGTTACCAGCAGAGGGACACCTTGCTTCTGCATTACTGGGCCAGCTAATGAGAGGCATTTTTATTTTAAAGAAACGATTAAACTCAACAGGCTAAGCCAAACATACAATGCACAATTTGTATACCAGATGCTCATTTCATGTCATATTTCTCTTTGTTTTATTAAACAAGAAACATCTTTATTAAATTATCTCTTGTGACGCAGGCAATCATACATTTATATGAAAGAAAACAAACCATGTTAACATAATTTTAGTTGTAGACATTACACATCACTTCTAATGTATCCAGTCACTGTCTAACATTACCTAGCTCATTCAAATCCTCCCTTCTTTTAAACCTCATTCCTCGCCCACAGACACAATTTCCATTTATTTCTATGTAATTTGCTCCTACCCTTTTTTTAAAGATTCCATTTCCAGTTTTATCTCTGTTACTATTTTCACTACTTCTTGTACAGTTGGTTTAGACTTTGCTTTCCATTTCCTAGTAACTGCTTTTTTCATGTCTTATTTCTCTTGAGAAAAATGAAATATCTTCCCTACAGAAAAGTACAACTGTATTACTGCATAAAAGCACAGGTATTAAAATAGTTAAGCCATAAACTGGTAAGTGATTTTCATGACTTTAGCAGTACAGTACATACATTCACTTATCAAGCTTCTTTTACCTTCAGATATGTCTACATAGTTTGCCCCTGCATGGAGGCCACCTGACACTGAAGTTAATGTCCTACATATCATGGAAGAGACATGGCTCACTGAACGAAATCTGTAAATCAGAAAAGAGAAATAATTTAAGAAGTTAATAAAAAAAGTGAAGTGCTACAGTTCTTGTCTGATTTTTAAAGTACATAACAGTAGGCAAGTGGCAGTTTGTCGACTAGTATAAAAATAATTATTGTCCTCAGAGGAGTTCAAATAAGACCGGGTCTAAAATACAGCATCATGCAGCAAAAAAATGACTAAATAAATAATTGTGGAAATATACCCAGCTATATATAATTAATGAACATTCAACAATATTACAGATTAAGCACTATTACACATAAAACTAAGTATTTAATCCCAAAAGGTTCAAGAAAAATGCCAGAGGACCAAGACTTCAATTGAACTCCAGCTCGGACATTATAAAGTATTTAAAACTTGACTGTTTGTTTTAAACCAAATTTTATTAAAAAGAAGTTACATACTTACCATAACATTCCATCTGTGTAGGCCATTTTCATTTATCCTTGACATATGGTTCTGTTCCAATATCAGAAAAGACTCTGCCATTACGACAGCTCGCAAGGGCCAAAAACTCTCAAGCTTCGCCTCTACCCATAATCCCTCTCTCCCAATTACCTCAGATCAAGTTTGCAGATTAGATATAAAAGTCGTAGATAACGAAGCCTCAATGTAAGCTATACCTGCTACACCTTAAGGATCACAATAACTTAAATGTACATTAACTGTTTCACCAAAGAGTCTTCAAAGGCCAGGAGATAGAGGGAGGGGAGTCAAGGAAAAATGAAAATGGACAACACAAATGGAATGTTATGGTAATGTTGTCAACTTTAATGTTATCCTTGACAAACGGGACAGTCCCTCCAGCTACCTTAGACTTTGGGAGGATTTAGGGAAGGATATTCCTGAGCACCACTGAACCAAAGGATGCTCTTCACCTAAAGACCAAGTCCAATTTGTAATGAGTAATAAAAGTATGGGGAAAAGCCCAAGTAGCTGCTGCACACACATCATCCATTGAAGCTCTAGACTGGAAAATTGCTGAAGTGGCTACAGAGCTTGTAGAATGTGCCTTAACAGGCCTAGGCAAGGCAATTTTCTCCTTCCATAGATAAATGAAATACAATCCTTGAGCCATCTGGCTAAGGTCATCTTGCTGACTGGTTTAACAAACCTAGTACTTGAAAAGGAGACAAATAGTTGGTCAGATTTTCTCATATCTTTCATCCTGTGAAGACAAAGCATAATTGTCTGTGAACATCTAGCAAATGCAAATACTATTCATCTCTGTTTGCAAAGCTTGGAAAGAATACCGACAAATTAATAGTCGGATTGATATCAGATTCTGACACTACTTTAGGTAGAAAGGTGGGATTTGTTTGTAAGAAAATTCTGTCTTTGTAAAAAATCAGATAAGGTGGTCAACCCAAGGCCTGAATTTCCGCAAATCTTCTAGCAGAGATTATTGCCACCAAAAATAATGTTTTCCATGACAAATTCTTTAGATCACAGACTGCTGATGGCTCAAAGGGAGAATGTACAATGGTTTGCAACACTAGGTTTAGGCCCCAAAGTAGAGTAGGATCTTTGAAAGGAGGTTTCAGCAAAAGCGCCCCTTTTAAAACTGACTTATAACGTCTATGAGAAGCAAAGGAACACTCTTACAAACCATCATGGAAAATTGAAGTTGCTGCTAGTTGAATTCTGATGGCAGATGGGAAAGCTCCTGCATTGAAAAGAGAAGCATAAAAGGAGTCAAAATCCCTTTCACTAGCCCAAATGGCAAATCTCTTCCATTTACTAGTACATAGCTTACAGGTGGAAGGCTTATGAGAAGCTAGAAGAGTCTGGTGAACCAGGGAAGAAAGGTTAAGTTGCCTGGCAACTAATGGAACTGGAAGAACCATGCTGTCAGCTTGAGGTTCAGAATGTCTGGCTAAATTAGTCTATCTGGATGGGACAGAAGGTCTGGAGCCAGGTCCAAGGTCTTTGAATTAGATAAGATCAAAGAAAGGGGAACCAAATCTGTCAAGGCCAAAAGGGCGCAATGAGGATTACTTTGCTCTTCAACTTGAGTGCTTTCTGTAAGAATTTTGGAATTAGAGGTATCAGGGGGCCAAGTGCGGAGAAGAACATCTCCTGGTGACTTCCCTGGAGAGGGAATCAGGGTAAAGTAGCTGCTGCACTTGTTGTTTAGGGGAGACGTGAAAAGGTCGGAGCAAGGCTAGTCCTATAGACGGAAAATCTTTTCCGTCACTTTTGGACTGAAAGACCACTCATGAAACTGAAGAATACATGTACTCAGTTTGTCTGCTATCATACTGTAACTCCCCGGAATGTAAGTTGCTATCAAACTGTTGGAAGAAATCGCTCACAGCTACACTGAGTGCTTCTTGACAAAGGGGGAAAGATTTGATTCCTCCCTGTTTGTTGATGTACCAAACTACTGTCACCACAGAAAGTGCTGTTTGAAAGGCTTGCCACATTAAAAGCACCACTCTTAGTTCCAGAAAGTACAGTTTTGTACCTACCATAAATGTAGATGTCCGATAGATATGCAACTGCAGTCATAACATATGGGTTGTCCTGCCTCAGGCAGCCCTCGGTCGGCCGAATTCCAAAGTCTGGGTCCCGCGTCGGCTGGTGTCGCCACCTCTCCGACGTCACCACGGCTGGAGTATAAAGGCATCGGCCGATGCCATCTTCTTCAGTGTTTCTTGCCCCAGATGCCAGGTGCCCTCCTAGGAAGGCTAAATTTGGTAAATGGATAAAAATAATCCCAAACATGCACAACAGTAATAAACAGATACACCATAGGAATACCCCCAGCTAATGAGAACAGGGGTAGGGACCCAAAAAGAAGGATACAGAGGGGTAGGAGGGAGGGAAAATCCGACTGCAGTTGCATATCTATCGGACATCTACATTTATGGTAGGTACAAAACTGTACTATGTCCTTCAAGAATGCAACTGCAGTCATAACATATGGGTAGAATACCATAGCTGAGATGGGGGTGGATGGAACTAAGATAAGAATGGTGTAGCTAAAATCCCCTGCAGGACTGCCGAAGCAAAGCCTGCTCGGGATCTGGAATATAAGGGCAGGTTGTAGTGCTTGGTAAATGTATGCACGGAGCTCCATGTAGTAGCCTCTAAAATGTCCTTTGTTGCCACTCCTCTTAGGAAAGCTGTGGAAGTGGCCATAGCTCTGGTGGAATGTGGCCTAATATTGGCTGGCACACCTTTTCCATGGAAAGAATAGCAGAATCTGATGCAATGTCCAATCCATTTTGAAATTGTTTGTTTTGAGATTGCTTTTCCTTGCACTCCAGCAGCATAGGCTACAAACAGTTGGTCAGACTTTCTGGTGGCCTTAGTTCTGTCCAAGTAGTAACGTAGCTGTCTGTGTATGTACAAAGTATGCAGTAGCTTTTCCCCCTATTTTGAGGATTGGGGAAGAATGCATGCAGGTGAATAGCTTGATTTAGAGACACCCTGGAAATAACTTTGGGCATGAATGTACGATTGGTTCTTAGAGAAACTCTGTCTTGATGAAAAATGAGGAAGGGGGGCACTGCCATGAGTGCCTGTATCTCCGACACTCTTCTTGCAGATGTGACTGCCAATAAGAAGGCCGTCTTCCATGAAAGAAATTGCATTTCTGAACTTGCTGCTGGCTCAAATGGAGGAAGAGTTAATTTTTCCATCACATAATTGAGGTCCCATGCAGGTACTGGCTGTTTTCTGGGAGGTTTGATATTCTTTATTCCTCTTAGAAACTGTCTTAGCAATGGATGAGAAAACACTGGAGGGTCACAGTTATATTTTTCTGAGATTGCTGAGGCATGAATCTTTACTGAAGAGTATGAAAGCCCAGTATGAAGTAGTTCTGCCAAGTATTCTAAAATCTGAGGTATACTCGGTAATGCTGTGTCCTGAACCCCTGTTGGCATTCCAGATGCTGAATCTCTTCCATTTGGCTGAATAAGTTTTTCTTGTGGAAGGCCTGCGTGCTTCCAGCAGGATTTCTTGAACCGACTTTGATAGAGAGTTAGGAGGAGAAATCATGTTAGCCTCCAGGCTGTCAGATGTAATGATTTCAGGTCTTGATGTACAGTCCTGTAAATGTGTTGTGTTAGGAGCAGGGGCCATAAGGGCAGAGGCCATGGTTCGGTCTGAGTTATGGTCAATAGCAATGGGTACCAGTGCTGCCTTGGCCAGTCTGGAGCTATCAAAATACCTGTTGGTTGTTCTGCTTTGATCTTCAGTATCACCTTGGTCAGCAGAGGCAGAGGAGGGAATGCATAAATTTTTAGAGAATTCCAGCTGAAGGAGAGAGCATCCGTCTTCCAGGCTAGAGGATGGTGAGTCCTTGTGCAGAACTTTTTCGGGTGATGATTTAAATGGGAGGCGAAAAGATCTACATCCGTTCTTCCCCATGTCTTTGTCAGTTGAGAGAAAATGTGAGGGTGCAGCATCCATTCGTGTGCATCCATGAAATTTCTGCTCAGGTTGTCCGCCAGTACACTGTCCTTGCCTGGTACAAACTGGGATTGTAAATGTATCTTCAGGCTCAGGGACTTTTCCCAGAGAAGCATTGTTAGTCTGCAGAGGGGATAAGAATGAGTGCCTCCCTGCTTGTTTATGTACCACATGACCGTGGTGTTGTCCGTCCTTATCAGTAAATGCCCTTGTTGTAGTGATTTTTCGAAAGTCTCGATTGCATGTATCACTGCCAACATTTCCTTTTAGTTTATGTGCAGATGTCTTTCCTTTGGTGTCCATTGCCCTTGAATGCATCTGTCCTCCATGTGCGCCCCCCATCCATGGTCTGAGGCGTCTGTTGTAATCATTTGGCCTGCTCGAGGTCTGTTGATAGACATGCCTATGTTTTGCCGACTGGCTTGAGCCCACCATAAAAATTCTTTTTGCAGACATGGAATAAGTGGGATTATGTCCTCTAGGCTTTGGCTGTGTTGAGACCATAAGTTTTTTAAATACCATTGTAGCTTTCTCATATGAAGTCTTGCCAAAGGTATCAGAAGGATGCAAGATGCCATGAACCCCAGGGCCTGCAGGATTTTCCTTGCAGTCAGCTGGGAGAGTTTTGCTAGGCCTTTGAAGTACTCTGGTAAATGCTGCTGTTTTTCCTCTGTGAGGTAGGCCATTTGGTTTTCTGTGTCCAGTTTGGCTCCTAAGAATATAATCTGTTGGGATAGCAGTAGTTTTGACTTCTGAATGTTGACCGTGTATCCCAAGGCCTGCAGTAGATGCATGACATAGTCCAAATTTTCTTTTAAGGTTTGTTTGTTGTCTGCTTGTATGAGGCAGTCGTCCAAGTAGGGGTATATTTGAATCCCCTGCAGTCTGCAGTGTGCCACTACTGATGCCAGGCATTTCGTGAACACTCTGGGCGCAGTAGATAAGCCAAATGGCAATGCCGAGAATTGACAATGCTCCGTTCCTGCAAGAAATCTGAGGTATCTTCTGCAGCTTTGTCTGATAGGGACATGCAGGTATGCCTCCTTGAGGTCCAGAGTGACCAGCCAAGACCCCTTGCCCAGCATGGGAAGGAGTTGCTGCAACGTCAGCATTTTGAACTTTGGCACTATGAGAAAAGTGTTTAGAGATGACAAGTCCAGTATGGGTCTCCATTTGTTTTCTTTTCTTGGAACAAGGAACAGCCTTGAATAAAATCCCTGGCCTTGCTCCTGAGGAGGAACCCTTTCTATTGTTTTTATACTTAACAGCTTGGAAACTTGAGAGAGTGCCTCTGCCCTTTGATGATGTGGCAGGTTTGGCATGCCTTGTCTTATTGGTAATGTGTGGAAGTGGAATCTGTAACCTTTGTCTATCAAATCCAGAATCCAGTTGTCCTTGGTTAAAATATGCCAGTTTTGTGAGAATAAGGATAATTTTCCGCCCAAGGGTGCTTCTCTTTGAACCTTTGTAGGCGGAATGAAAATCAAGTCATTGCGATTGTCATTGTGGTGCAGCTGAACTGTCTGTACCACTTCTCTGATTTGGAGTTTGCCATTGGCATCCCCTGTAAGATCCTCGGTATTGCCCTCTACCTCGGGCATGTCTGCTTTTTCCCCTTTGAAACTTGTCTGAGCCGGGGAAGGACCAATTCTTTGAGGGCCAGTTTCTGCTGAATCTGGGTGGCTGAACCTGAAGGAAATCCTTGACTGTCTGTACTGACTTTGCTTTTTCCTCTATGGATTTCAATACATCTTGTGCATTAGCACCAAAAAGCTTTTGTTTTTCCAAAGGTGCATCAAGTAACTTTACTTTAACATGGTCAGGCAAAGACTGATCCTTTAACCAAGCATGTCTACGTATCACAGCCTCAGTCATAGCTGCCCTACATGAAGCTTCCAGTGCATCATATCCACACTAAAGAAAATGGTTATTAAACTGCTGAGTGTTATGCATATGATCCTGCAATGCCTTTTTATCAATAGGCTCAGGAGAGGCTAACTTTTTCTGTAAATCATCCAGGAGAAAATCCTGGTACTGAAACATGTGAAAAAGGCAATTTAGCGACCTCATGGCCAGGGTAGTAGAAGTATATACTTTTTTACCCCATCTCTCCAAGGACCTTGCTTCCCTGTCTGCTGGCAGTGGGTTTTTGGCAGAGGAGGTAGCCACTCCCTTGGGGCCCTGTGAAATAGTTTCTAGATCCACAGAGTGGGCCTTAAAAAGGTGCTTGTGGGTGTCAGGGACCCTATAATATCTGTCCGGCTTGACAGGAGCCGGAGGAAGAGAATCAGGGTTAGCAATGGAGTCAGAGAAAACATCATCCAAAACATCAATAACAGGTGGAATAGCTCAAGGCCTGTGCTGGGGAAGCTTGAGGAAGGTACGAAGCCTTTTCCTGGAGTCAGAGAATTCCTGACCCTGCCATTGAAAATGTTCCCTCATGGAATGCAGGACTTCACCAAATGAGAAATCCTCTGGAGGGGAGGCAGAGGGAATTGATTCCTCAGCATCAGAGTCCTCATAGGCCTGGAAGGATTCTTCTTGGGTATCAGAATGTTCAGAATCCCCAGAGGCTTCATCCGAAGAGAGGTCGTCCGCCTGCTCAGTTCTGGGCCTTTTCTCTGCAGGTGGCTGAGAACCCCTCTCCGGATGAGGCTGAGACCCCCTGATAAGGGAAATAAGATCAGCAGCCAGAGACATGATTTGCTTATCAGAAGAAGGGGCCTGGGCAGTAGGTCTAGGATGGGCCTTGGCCTGACTGGCGGCCTTAGCACGTGCAAAGGCCTTGATGGACATGGATACAGGAGGCCTAGCAGCCCCATGTGCAGGCGTAAACTTGTCCACAGAAATGGTGTCGGGAAGATCCAGAACTTCGGTTTCCGGAGGAAAATCAACAACCGGCACCGGAGAGATCTCAGAGACCGAAGGTCGTGTTAACGCTGTGTCGTCGGCCTGGAGCGGTAGATTTACCACTTCCGAAGGAACCGGAGCACTAGCAGAGGGTTTGGGAGTAGCATCGGTAGTGGACGCGGGCCGAGGATGTCGGTCCCGGTCCTTGCGTTTTTAGCAGATTGGGTAGTCGGTTGATCCGACGGCATGATATACGCAAAAGATTCACCAAAAAAGTCCTCAGCGAATTCTGCCCGGCGCCTGAGAGTGCGCTTATTAAAGCAGGCACAGGCCGAGACGTCGTGGTCTGGGCCCAGGCAAGGAAGGCAGAGAGAATGGAAGTCCTTATGAGGTATTTGTTTACCACAAGACAAACAATTATTAACTTTCTCAATTTGTTCTGACATCGGCTGAGGCAAGAATAAATGTTCCCCAATGGGGTACTTAGCTTTTAGATGACTTCGGTACTGAAAACACAGGAGCTGACGGACCGGCACTTGCGAACTGCTTCTGCTTCGGGCACCGCGCGGCAAGAAAGACTGAAGAAGATGGCGTCGGCCGATGCCTTTATACTCCAGCTGTGGTGACGTCGGAGAGGAGGCGACACCAGCCAACACCGGACCCAGACTTTGGAATTCGGCCGACCGAGGTTTGCCTGAGGCAGGACAACCCATATGTTATGACTGCAGTTGCATTCTTGAAGGACATCACTGATATGCAAGTTGGCTTCTAAGGTGGAGCAAATGCCTTGGACAGTCTTGTCCAGAAAATGCCCTCCCACCCCATCTGGGAGGTATCCATGGTCACTATGGCCTTGGGTTCTCAAAGAATGAAGAGGCAGCTCAGGAGAATTTCTTTGCAGTAAATCCACCAAGCTAGAGCCTTCCTGCAATGATTGGTGATCAGAATCTGGCCCGACATGGGTTGGTATAACAAAGACATTGAGATGCCAGCAGCCACTGTAGAATTCTCATGTGATATCTGGCTAGGGGAACTAGAGTTATTGTTACTGCCATAGAACCTAGTAGAGCCTGTAAAATTAGTAGAGTGGGTACCTTCTTGCTGTGGATTATTTTCTGAACCAGAGATATGATTTTTTGGAGTATCACTAGAGGAAGGGATGTAACAGTTGTCTTCGTATTCAGTACTGCCCTTATAAACTCTAATGAGTTGGAGCCAATTGAGATTTTTCATGATTTACAGTTATTCCTAGGTACGCACAGGTCTTGAACATAATCCCTTGTCCTCTATCAATCGATGCCTGGTTGGAGAGGTAATGAGCCAGTCGTCCAATTATGGAAACACCTGGAATCTTTGCAGTCTCACATGAGCTGCTACTACTGCCATACATCTGGTGAACACCAAGGGGGCTGTGGTGAGACCATAGGGCAGTGCCCTGAACTGGTAATGACTGGCTCCCAGCCAGAAGCAGAGGAACTTTCTTGAGCACTTGTCAATTTTCACATGGTAATACACATACTGAAGGTCTATCAAGCACATCCAGTCATCCTTTTCCAAAAATGAAAGAATGGATTGTACCATGACCATCTGGAATTTCATCTGTTGAACAGATTTGTTCAGCGCACCAAGATCCAAGATTGGTCTCCAGTTCCCGGTCTTTTTTATTTTGCACCAAAAAGAATCTTGAGTAAATTCCTGATCCTCTCCGGTCTGGTGAGACTTCTTGGATGACTTTTTTATCTACCAGCTTTTGTAATTTTAAAACTGCTGGTTCCCTCTGACTGGGTGGAACCTCTGGGATTTTTTGCATATGGGGGGATGAGGGGAAAAGGGTATGGTACAACCTCTGGAAATAATCTGTTACACCCAAGAATCTGTTTTTATATTTAGTCAGGTGTTTTGGTGCAAGGATAAGCATCCCCCAACTACCTTCAGAGGAAGACAAATCTGGCCTCCTTTCAGGAAAGCTGAAAGGGCTTACCCTGGAAGGAGTCCCTGAAGCCCTGGTTCTGTAGACATCCTCTGCCACATGGACAGTGTCTTCCCTTGTAGTTACCCTTCAGCCCGTGGAAGAACTGGCACCATATGTATCCTGGAAAGGCCCTTGGGATTTTTTGAACCACATCTTTCCACCACTCCTCCGATTCCTGGAAAAGGATCTCTGGGGGCTGGAAAAACATATGCCCACAGCAGAAAGGGTCTTACCATCCTTCTCACACCCGGATAACATCTTTCTAAACTTTGGGCCAAACAGAGATGATCAGTCAAAAGTTGTACTGACAAATGAAGACTTAAATGGCTGTGCAAAGTCACATGGACACATCCAGGCATGTCTCCTTATGGCTTCACCTGAACACGACACTCTGGTGGTCCCTTCGGCTGCATGTGCAATGTGCCTCATGGATGAGTTTGACAAAGACTCCAGGGTAGTCAACTGGAAAGAAACTTTTCATGGACTCCCTCAGTAACAGCTCCTTGATCCCCTTTGAAGTCTGGTAAAATGTGCCAGGAAATTCAAAGACCTTAAGGTGAAGGTTAATGAACTGTAAACCCGCTTCACAAATCTATCCATCACCCGAGACTCTCTATTGGGTAGATGGATAGATGCTCTCTCCTCAGCGAGTTCCTTTTTTGTGGCAGCCACTATGACCATGGCATCTACCACTAAACCTTTGGCCCAGAACTGTTTATCTTCACATATAGATAAAAGTTTGTTTGGTCTCTTGGGGACGGGTTCAATGGTGTCCAGAGCCTTCCACACCCGCTGAAAAATCAACTGAATGAGTTCATCAGCAGGAAAAATCACCCAAGAGGCAGCTGAGTACAGAAAGACTTCAAGTAAACGGATTCCTCCGAGAAAGGGTTTTGGGACTGACCAGAAATTTTAAAACAGAGGGGTGACTGGATATCTCCAAAGGAGACACCATCAGGGGTGAATTGGGGACCCCTCCTTTTCATCAAAATCGGTGTCTTTTGTTACCTTTTCCTGTGAGGAATCTAAGTGCTTCTTCTTGCTCTTCTTCTTCTTTTGAGGAACCTCTTCAGGAGGATAAGTCTGGAGAGGTTATCAGAAGATGACAGAAGCTGTATCTGAGATTCCTGAGGTTTCGGTACTCGCTGCCCCAATGAAGAGACAGGTTGAATAACTGGGTATGAGGAAGGGATCTGCTCCGAGGAGGAAGGGACCGACTGAGTCACTGCAATAGACAAGGCCCTCTCCATTGCCTTGAAGGCTGCCCCCCCAAAGAGGGAAGGGAGCCTGGAACAAAGAGACTGCCTCAGAACTGCAGTAACTCCCTGCCCCGAAACAGCCCCTGAGACAGAAGTCAGAGCCGAACTGAAGCGTGCCGAAGCTCCAACATGCAGGGACAGCTCCGAAAAAATTGAGTCTCGACTCCTGCCACTCTGAGCCTACTAGACAGATACAAACCTGGGAGGTTTCCAGATTGGAAAGAACCGAAGAACTCAGGGCAATAACTGGTTCCAAAGTAAGAGAGATCTCCAGAACAGATGCAATCAGCACTGGACAACTCAGAGCTGTAAACTCTGATGCCTCAGAGGAGGACAGGAGAAGTAGTTAAAGGGATGATTGAAGGTTCAGCTCCTGAGCCCATGGGAGCAGGAGCCAAAGCGAGTCCAAAATTCTCACCCACAAAATTTTATTCACCAGTCTCTCCACGTTAACTTCTGTAAGACTGTTGGCGGAACGGACTGACATTAGAGAGGGTGATTATAGCATTTGTAGGAAAACTTTGGGTATGTCACCCGGAAAAGGGTCAATACATGGGGAGTAACTAGTTTTGGGTAAAACATCTTTTTGCACTGGATCCATACTCTGCACTGATGTAGCTGGGAGGAAGAGCCAGGAAGCAATATTTCTTGTGCTGAAGTCTTCGACGTCAAGGCCTTTGAATCAGGAATAGTGGTCGGTGCTGGTGCTTTTCCCAGTACTGAAGTCTTAGAACCAGAGTAGATTGGTTCTGAGGAACTTTTAGGAACTGAAGATCTTGGTTTCTTAGGTGTCGAAGGAGACACTGGTACAGACAAACTTCTCTTTTTGCCCTTCTCCAAACAGGATGATGAAGAAGGGAAGAGACATCAGTTTTACTCTTGTCCTGAGCAGATATGGCCTCTCTGGAAAAGCGGCAAATCAGCTCCAAGGTAATTGGGAGAGAAGGATTGTGGGTAGAGGTAACGCTCAAGAGAGTGTTTGGCCCACGCATGCTGTAGTAATGGCCAAGTCAGTTCCAATATCAGAATCAAACCATCAAACCCATATATCAAGGATACAATAAAAATTGAAATCAGATCAAATGTTTTCACAAAACAAGAAAAGAAAAAGTACAGTTTTGTACCTACCATAAATGTAGATGTTCGAAGATCCACATTGCTGCAGTCCTAACACTTGGGTAGTCCGCTGTCCCAGTCGGCCCGAATACCAAAGTATATGGCTGACGTCGGTCAAGGCAAGATTAGTCTGACGCCAGGACGTCAGGGTACAAATGCGCATGACCGACGTCATATCCTCAGTCTTTTCTTGCCCCAGATGTCAGAAGACCCTAAAAAGATAAGGCCAAAACCAAAAAACACCAAACACTCCTGCACCAAATATATATACAATATATACAAATTTACAAAAGTATAACCCCACCCACACAACCACCCCTAAACACAGAGGGGAAGGAGGGAGGGTAAATTGGACTGCAGCAATGTGGATCTTCGAACATCTACATTTATGGTAGGTACAAAACTGTACTATGTTCTTCATTCCACATTGCTGCAGTCCTAACACTTGGGTAGAATCCCAAAGCAGAGGTAAGGGAGGCTGGCAAATCATAAAGAAGCAGGAGCTGTCAACATGCCCTGCAAAACAGCCGTGGCAAAACCAGCCCTAGATTTAGAGTAAAGAGGAAGGTGGTAATGCTTAGAGAAAGTATGCACTGAACTCCAAGTAGCTGCCTCCAAAATATCCTTAGTTGCCACCCCCCTTAGAAATGCTGTTGAAGTGGCAGTAGCCCTAGTGGAATGAGGCCTAATCCCAGCTGGAATCTCCTTGCCATGATGGGAATAACAAAATGCAATGCAAAACCCAATCCACTTAGAAATAGTTTGTTTTGACACAGGCTTGCCCTGAGAACTCAAAGCAAAAGAAACAAACAACTGCTGAGACTGCCTAAAATCCTTAGTCCTGCTTAAATAATAACGCAACTGCCTGTGTACATCTAAAGTGTGCAAAATCTTTTCCCCTTATTTTGGGGATCTGCATAAAAAGTAGGCAAATGAATAGTTTGGTTTAAAGCCACACTAGAAACCACCTTAGGCATAAAGGAAGGATTAGTACGTAATGATACCCTATCCTTATGGAAAATCAAAAAGGCTCAACCGCCATAAGGGCCTGCAATTCAGAAACCCTTCTTGCAGAAGTAATGGCCAACAAAAAGCAGTCTTCCATGACAAGTATTTCAATTCAGCAGTAGCCATGAGGCTCAAAAGGTTGTAGAGTAAGTTTCTCCAACACAAAATTGAGATCCCAAGCAGGAGTAGGAGCTCTACGTGGGGTCTGATATTC
This sequence comes from Protopterus annectens, assembly GCF_019279795.1. Taxonomy (NCBI): domain Eukaryota; kingdom Metazoa; phylum Chordata; order Ceratodontiformes; family Protopteridae; genus Protopterus; species Protopterus annectens. Next base: position 312,203,586 of record NC_056735.1, read on the forward strand.
TTTGCCCCTCTAAGAAATTGCTTGAACAAAGGATGAGAAAACAATGGTGGGTCACAATCATAGTGAGCTGAAATTGCTGCAGCATGAATCTTTATGGAAGAGAAAGACAAACCTTTGTCCAATAACTCTGTAAGATATTGAAGAGCCACACTCAAATTAGGCTCAGAAACCTCCAAATTCTTTGCTGCACTCCAAAATAAAAATCTCTTCCATTTTTCTGTACACTTTCCTTGTACTAGGTCTTCTGGCTTCCATAATCAAATTCAAAACTTGTTGAGGAAGTTGAGACCTGCTATGTTTCAAAACAGAATATGCCAGGCTGTTAGATGAAGAGAGTGAAGCTTGACATTGAGTAGATGACCGTCCCTCTGAGACAATAGGTGTGGAATCAAAGGTAAAGGCCATGGAGGCTTCCTTACCAGACTCCTCAGTAATGGGTACCAGTGTTGCCGAGGCCAATCTGGAGCTATTAAAATCATCCTTGGCTTGTCTTGTCTGACCTTTAGGAGTACCTTTGGAAGAAGAGGCAGAGGTGGAAAGGCATACACATGAAGATTTTTCCAACTGAAAGAAAGAGCATCCACCTTCCAAGCTGTGTGATGAAACCTTTCGTGCAAAACTTTGGCAGCTGGTGGTTTAGTGGAGAAGCGAACAGATCTATGTCTGGAGTTCCCCATGACACTGTCAATTTCAAATACATGAAGATCCAGTTTCCACTGGGGATCCATGATTTGCCTGCTTAACACATCTGCTAAGGAGTTCTGTGCTCCGACAGAAACCTTGCCTGAAGAGTTAGTTGCAAGCTGAGCGCAGTCTCCCATAAAATCATTGCTTGCCTGCATAGAGGGTAAGAATGTGTTCCCCTTGTTTGTTGATGTACCACATGACAGTTGTGTTGTCTGTTAGAATCAACACCTGCCCTGGAAGAAGTAACTCCTTGAAAGCCATTAATGCAAACTGGACTGCTAACATCTCCTTCATGTTGATATGTAGATGCTGTAGTCTGGCAGGCCACTTGTCTTGTACCCACTTTCCATTCAGATGAGCTCCCCAAGCTATGTCTGAGGCATCTGTCGTTAGAATCTGACTCGCCTCTGGCCGGGTCACAGAGAGTCCCTTGTTTAGGTGACATTCCTGAGCCCACCACAAAAATTCCTTTTGAATGCAAGGTATTATTTGAATGACAGTGTCCAAATCCTGGCAGTGCTGTGTCCATATATTTTTGAGATACCATTGCAGCTTCCTCATATGCAGTTTGGCTTTGGGAAGCACCAGAATACAAGATGCCATGAACCCTAAGGCTTGAAGGACTGTCCTTGCAGTCAGCCCGGACTGAAGAGATAGTTGATGGAAGTAAAGGGAAAGATTCTTTTGTTTGTCCGGGGTTAAAAAGGCCATCTGGGTTGCTGTATTCAGTCTCACACCCAGAAAGCACATGTCTTGAGAGGGTACTAGACTGGACTTTATTTCGTTCACAGAATACCCCAGGCATTTTAGCACTGCTATCACATATTCCAAATGCTGTAAAAGGTCTTCCTTTTCTTGAGCCAGAATCAGGCAGTCGTCCAAGTAAGGATAGATTTGTATTCCTTTTAGCCTGAAGTAAGCTATCACTGGAGCCAGAACCTTTGTGAATACTCTGGGGGCAGTAGATAAGCCAAAGGGCAATGCAGAGAACTGATAATGGGAATTCCCAGCTCGAAAACGCAGATACTTCCTGCAACTTAGTCTGATAGGTACATGAAGGTAAGCCTCCTTGAGATCTAAAGTTACCATCCAGTGATCTTTGCCCAGCAGAGGTAAAAGCTGTTGTAACGTCAACATTTTGAACTTGGGAATGTCCAGATAAGTGTTGAGGATAGATAAATCCAAAATTGGTCTCCACGTGTTCCCTTCTTTGGTACTAGGAACAGGCGAGAATAAAATCCTAGGCCTCTTTCTGGCACAGGAACCGGCTGAATGGCCCCTATTTGGAGTAACAGAGAAATTTGTTTGTGAGCCTCTTTTCTTTGTAGCGGAGGAATGTCTGGCATGCCTTTGAAAGGAGGCAAGGTATGGAAATAAAACCTGTAACCGTGGTGAATGATATCCAATACCCATTTGTCTTGGGTAATTAAACTCCAATTTTCTTTGAAAAGTGCCAGCCTTCCTCCCAAAGGTGCTGCCAGACGAGAAGGCTCTGGCAGCTGAAAAGGCAGGTCATTGGGTCTGTTTACGAAAGGACTGACCCTGCCCTCACCAGAAGACTGAGCAGGTGAACTCCTGTTCTAGGCCTAAAAGAACCTTGAGCTCTGCCCCTACCACGTCTAGACCTACCCCTAGACTGGGAATCATAAGCAGGATATGTCCACCCCTTAGTAGGCCAATTTCTACTAAACTTGGAGGCTGAACCTGCAAAAATCTTTAACAGTCTGCATAGACTTAGCCTTGTCCTCCATTTTCTTTAAAACTGCTTCCACAGGCGAACCAAACAACACGTCAGACTGTAATGGAGCATCCAAAATCCTTGTCTTAACATGCTCAGCTAAATTCTGATCCCTCAGCCAGGCGTGCCTCGAAGAACAGAACCAGTGGCAGCCACCCTCAAGAGGCCTGCACAGCATCAAAACCGCATTGCAAGGAATGCTTACCCACCTGTTCAGACACATGAACTAAATCCTGCAACTCTTTACACTCAATACCTTCCGCCAGAGCATCTACCTTAGACTTCAACTGTGAAAGGAGATAATTTTGATATTTTAACATGTGGAACTGGCAATTCAAAGCCCTCATGGCTAAAGTGGAAGAAGTATACACCTTCTTTCCCCATCTATCCAAAGCCCTTGCTTCTTTATCAGGAGGAACAGGATTTTTAACAACAGAAGCCTTAACACCTTTAGGCCCCTGAGAAACAGTTTCTGGGTCTGCCCTAGGACTCTTAAAAAGATACTTATGAGCTTCAGGCACCCTATAATACCTGTCTGGTTTAACTGGGGCAGGAGGCAAAGAATCAGGGTTCAGGGAAGCCTCTGCAAAAACATCTTCCACCACATCCAGAACAGGAGGTATAGCTAAAGGCCTATGCTGGGGTAAAAACAAAAATTCCCTAAGCCTCTTCCTGGAATCAGAGAAATCTTGACCTTCCCATTTAAAATGCTCCCTCATGGAATGAAGAGTCTCTGAAAAAGAAAAATCCTCAGGAGGAGAAGCCAAGGAGTAGAATCATCCACATCAGAATCAGAATAAGGAGGATACTCCTGCAAGTCTTCAGCAAGACTCAGAAGCCTCCGAACACTGCTCAAAACTCTCAAGCTCAGGTTCCACCCTAGGCCTCTTATCAGGAGGGGGCATAGAACCTCTAATCATAGTAATCAAATCTTCTGCCATTTTAAGCATATGTTTCTTAGGCAAAGATCCTGAAGAACTAGGAGAGACCCCCCACTGAAGCTAAACCTGGCCTGCCTCTCAAAGAAGCCTTGGAAACAGAAGGGGAGGGCCTAACCACCTTAGGAAGAGAGGGAGAACAGCCACCTGAGAAGCCCCTTCAGCCTGGCCTACCTCCTGAGAGGACACATCTTGTAACAGTAAAGTCTCTCCTGAGACTCCAAAGAAACCTCAGGCAGAACCACCGGCTCCACTGAGCCTTCTAAAGAACCGACGTCCGGGACTGACGGTTCTTCCAACCTAGGCTTTGCTGCTTTGTCCTTGTGCTTTTTGGACGAAGCGGGCGTCGGAGTATCCGACGGCATTTTATAATTACAACGCTTCCCAAAAACTAACCTGGCACAGTCTAATCTTCTCTTTATAGTGCTTGTTAAATCTAGCACAAGAGCGACATCCAACAACGTCGTGCTCAGGCCCTAAACAAGGTATACACAAGGTGTGGTAATCCCTATGAGGTATCTGTTTCCCACAAGAAATACAGTTATTCACTTTTTCTGACATCCGGTTAAATACTGAGGCAAGAAAAAAACAAAATATTCCCCAACGGGGTACTTAGCCAACTTTGATTCGGTCTGAAACTCCGACTTCAGAAAATTTCAGAACGCCAACCTGCACTCGCAAAACTGCTTCTGCATCGGACCATGCGGCAAAAAAGACTGAGGATATGACGTCGGTCATGCGCATTTGTACCCTGACGTCCTGACGCCAGACTAATGCGCCTTGACCGACGTCAGCCATATACTTTGGTATTCGGGCCGACTGGGACAGCGGACTACCCAAGTGTTAGGACTGCAGCAATGTGGAATGAAGAACATCTAGTCAGAGCTCAGTGATAAATTATGTAGCCCTTTTGCTAAATATTACTTCAGAGGATAACCCTGGTGTGAGCAGTAGAAAGAATGACACAGGCACTTTTGCAGAGTTCAACAAAGTTTAAACTTTTCAAACTCTGCTAATCACCGTCTATGGATACTATTCAGATTCTATGACTAAAAGAACTGTCATACTATTTAACACAATTTCATACTTCAACTTTGGATAAAACAGCTTGTTTACCATGTGGCAGGAAAAAGTAAAGTACAACAGATAAAAAGTACAGTTTTGTACCTACCATAAATGTAGATGTTAGAGTGTTCACACTGCTGCAGTCATCACACTTGGGTTATCCTGCCGTCAGGAGGTCCCGCAGTTGGCCAGAGTTCCAAAGTCTTGGTCCGGCATTGGTTGCTGTCGCTTCTTCCCTGACGTCAGTGCACCAGGGGGTATATAATATGCAGCCAACGCCATTTTCTTCAGTTTTTCTTGCCCCAGATGTCAGGTGCCCCCAAGTGGGTAGGCAATACATATTCCTAATCAAAAATATGCATATAAAATAAAAACAATACCTTCAGTTACCAGTAAATACACCCCAAAGGTTGTATAGGATAGAAGGGTATAGATAAGTCCAGCTAGTTCAGAGGGGATGTAGGGAGGGTAACCTGGACTGCAGCAGTGTGAACACTCTAACATCTACATTCATGGTAGGTACAAAACTGTACTATATTCATCGTGTTACACTGCTGCAGTCATCACACTTGGGTTGAATCCCAAAGCTAGGTTTGGGTGGCTGGTCTATAAAGAATTAGGATTGGCTAAGAGGCCCTGCAGAACTGCAGTGGCAAAACCTGCTCTGGATTTAGAGTAAAGAGGCAGGTGGTAATGCTTGGTGAAGGTGTGCTCTGAACTCAAAGTTGCAGCCTCCAAAATTTCCTTGGTAGGTACTCCTCTGAGAAAGGCTGTTGAAGTGGCTGTTGCCCTGGTGGAATGAGGCCTAACGTTATTAGGGACTGATTTTCCATGCTGTGTAGCAGTACTGAATACAGTGTCCTATCCATTTGGATATAATCTGCTTTGAGATAGCCTTGCCTTGTGATCCTGCAGCATATGCTACAAACCGTTGATCAGTTTTCCTGAAAGCTTTTGTTTTGTCCAAGTAGAAGCGCAGCTGCCTGTGTATGTCCAAAGAATGCAGAAGTCTCTTCCCTTTATTTTTGGGGTTTGGATAAAAAGTAGGCAAATGGATGGTTTGGTTAAGAGCCACACTAGATGCCACCTTTGGCATGAAGGTAGGGTTTGTCCTTAAAGATACCCTGTCCTGATGAAAAATTATAAAAGGTTCCACTGCCATTAATGCCCGTAGCTCTGAGACTCTTCATGCTGAAGTTACTGCCAGGAGCAGAGCTGTTTTCCATGACAAAAATTTTAGATCGGCTGTATTGACTGGCTCAATAGGTGGTAGGGTCAGTTTTTCCAAAACAAAATTGAGGTCCCAAGTTGGTGTTGGTGCTCTCCGGGGCGGTCTTATGTTTTAGCCCCTCTGAGGTACTGCTTTAGCAAGGTAGGAGAGAACAAAGGAGAATCCGTGTTGTAATGTGCAGAAATGGCAGAGGCGTGAATCTTAATTGAGGAGAAGGATAGGCTTCTGTCCAGCATCTCAGTTAAGTATTGTAAAATCTGAGGAATGTTTGGAACAAAAGGGTCAAGGCCGTCAGCTTGATTCCAGGTGCAGAATCTCTTCCATTTTTCTGAGTAAGCTTTCCTGGTACTAGGCCTCCTGGCCTCCAAAATGACATCCATAACAGCTTTAGAGAGAGGTGTTGCCTGTTTGACTAAAGTATCTGCCATGCAACCAGGTTTAGGGTTTTGAGCTGACCGTGTAGGATCCAATTGTTTTGTTGAGTCAGAAGGTGTGGAATTTGGGGCAAAATCCATGGTGGGCCCCGAGCTAAGTTCCTTGTCTGGAGCAATCAGGATCATCTGTGGTTTTTCTTGTCTGGCTTTTAGGAGTACCTTTGAAAGGAGAGGCAGTGGTGGGAAGGCATAAACTTTTAGGTTTTTCCAGCTGAACAGAAGAGCATCCACTTTCCATGCTAGTTTGTGATAAGTCCTTGTGCAGAATTTTTGTAGTTGGCAATTCAGAGGGGAGGCAAAAAGATCTATGTCTGGACATCCCCATTTTTGTGTTATCATGCAAAAGATTTGTGGATTCAATTTCCATTCGTGAGGGTTCATGATATTTCTGCTTAGGTTGTCTGCCAGAGTATTTTTCTTTCCTGGGAGGAATTGTGCTTGCAGGTGAACTTGGTACGTTAGAGCTGTGTTCCACAAGGTCATGGCTTGCCTGCATAGGGGATAAGAATGAGTGCCCCCTTGTTTATGTACCACATTACTGTGGTGTTGTCTGTCTTTAGTAATAGTTGTCCTGGATGTAGAAGGTCCTTGAAAGCTGTTAGGGCATTTTGAACAGCCAACATCTCTTTTTGATTGATGTGAAAATGCATCTGGTCTGTGGTCCACTTGCCCTGAATGCATTTTCCTACCATGTGTGCTCCCCAGGCGTAATCCGAAGCATCTGTTGTTAGAGTTTGCCTGGCTGTGGGTTGGGTAAAAGGCTGACCCTTGTTTAGGTGACATGCCTGTGCCCACCATAGAAACTCCTGTTGTAGGCAGGGAATTATTGGAATTACTGCTTCTAGACTGTGAGAATGTTGAGTCCAAACACTTTTTAGGTACCATTGTAATTTCCTCATATGCAGTCTGGCATATTGTATTAGTAGTATGCAGGATGCCATGAATCCCAGGGCCTGCAGAATTTTTCTTGCAGGGAGATGGGACGTTTTTGCCAGTAGTTGAAAACATTGAGTTAGCTGTACTTGTTTGTCTGGCGTGAGGTAAGCCATCTGGGCTGTTGTATTTAAGCTGGCACCCAGGAATGTAATCTGTTGTGAGGGCACTAGTTTTGACTTCTTTTCGTTTACTGTGTGCCCTAGAGAAATTAGCATTTTTTTCACAAACGCCAGATGCTACAGAAGAATGTCCTTTGTCTCTGCTTGAATGAGGCAGTCGTCCAGCTATGGATATATTTGAATTTCTTTTTGTCTGCAAAATGCAATTACTGGTGCCAGGCACTTTGTGAAGACCCTGGGCGCAGTAGATAAGCCAAAGGGCAGTGCAGAGAATTGGTAGTGCATTGTACCAGCTTTGAATCTGAGGTATCTTCTACAATTTTGTCCGATAGGGACATGCAGGTATGCCTCTCTGAGATCCAGAGTAACAAGCCAAGCCTTCTTACCCAGCATGGGTAGAAGCTGCTGTAATGTCAACATTTTGAATTTCGGAATATCCAGGTAAGTATTCAGAAATGAAAGGTCCAGTATAGGCCACCAGGCTTTGTCCTTTCTGGGGACCAGGAAGAGTCTCGAGTAAAATCCTTGTCCATGTTCCTGTTGTGGTACTTTTTGTATAGCTCTCATGTCCATGAGGGCTGATATTTATTTTTGTGCCTCTGCCCATTGAGTTTGTGACAGGTCTGGCATTCCTTTTAGCTTTGGTAAAGTATGGAAGTGGAATCTGTAACCTTGAGACACAATATTCAGGACCCATTTGTCTTGGGTGATTGTTTGCCAGTTTTGAGAAACAAGAAGTGCTAGTTTTCCCCTTAACGGGGCTTCCAGAAGGGACGTGCTTGGTGTACGCAAAGGAAAGTCATTGTGACTGTTTCCTGTAAGGTTGAGACTTGTCCTCACCTCCTTTTGGGGTTGAGGCGCCCCACTGTCGTCTGTTTGAGCGTTGGGGTTGAGATCTGCCTGTTGGGCATCTGTATCTGCCTCTCTGTGGCCTGTCTGACACTGGAAAGGACCAATTTTTTGTTGTCCAATTTCTGCTAAACCGAGGTGGCTGTACCTGTAAGAAATCCTTGACTGTTTGCATAGATTTAGCTTTATCCTCCATTTTCTTTAACACCTCTTCTGCCTTAACACCAAACAAGGTATCATGTTGTAAAGGAGCATCCAATAACTTTGCCTTAACATGATCAGGTAAACTCTGTTCTTTTAACCAAGCACGTCTTCGAATAACAGAACCTGTAACTGCGGCTCTACAAGAGGCCTCTAAAGAATCAAAACCACATTGCAGAGTATGTTTTCCCACCTTTTCAACTGCATGCAATAAATCCTGCATTTCTTTACAATCAGGCACTTCTGAGCTAGCAAGCATTTTCTGTTTTAACTGAGCCATTAAATATTGTTGGTACTTAAGCATGTGAAACTGGTAATTTAAAGCTCTTAATGCTAAAGTTGCAGACGTGTATACTTTCTTCCCCCATCTATCCAAAGCTCTGGAATCTCTGTCAGAGGGTACTGGATTTTTTGCAATGGAAGCCTTAACCCCTTTTGGACCCTGGGAAATAGTTTCCGGATCAGCAGAAGGGTTTTTGTAAAGAAACTTGTGATTCAGGGACTCTATAATACCTATCTGGCTTGGCTGGAGCAGGGGGCAAAGAGTCATGAGAAAAGCTGTATTCAGAGAACACATCATCCACAATGTCTAGCACAGACGGAATAGCCAGGGGCCTGTGCTGAGGCAATAAGAGGAAACCCCTGAGCCTTTTCTTGGATTATGAGTATTCCTGACTTTTCCAATGGAAATGTTCCCTCATGGTATGTAAAGTTTTCCCAAAAGAGTAATCCTCAGGAGGAGAGGCTGAAGGGATAGATTCCTCAGCATCAGAGTCCTCATAGGGGGGGCTAAAGAGTATCCCTGGTCTGAAGAGGAATCAGAGGAAATAGAAACTTGATCAGAGGAGTCATAGTCTGTATCCTGCCTAGGCCTTTTCTCAGGAGGGGGATGGGAACCCCTGATTAGAGTAATGAGGTCTTCGGCCATTTTAAGCATCTGTTTCTTAGGCATGGAGGACTGTCCAGGAGAATGCTGTACTTGTTTCTTTGTCATTAATGGTACCTTTGTCTTGGCTGTTGTTTTAATGGTAAGTTGTGAAGGTCTGAAAACACCTTCAGAAGCCGGTGCCTGTTCAGCGGCTCCTGACCCATCAGAGGGAACAGTTTCCGTAGGCCCAATACCTTGAGTTTCCAGAGGCCTAGATGTCTCCACGTGGGAGTCGGAAGTGGCCTGTGGCTCTGAGGTAGCGGGTATCAGGGGCTGCGAAAGCACCTCACTGAGAACCAGCGACTGGCCTAGAAAAGGTTTTGTCATCGGTTTTGGACTTCGGATGTCTGTCTTTATCCTTGACTTTGCGTTTTTTCGTTATTGAGATCGTCGGCTGATCAGACGGCATAGTATAATTGAACCTTCGGCCAAAGTAGTGTAAAGCAAAATCAAAGCGCCTCTTTATACTGCGTTTGTTGAATCTAGCACAAAACTGACAACTAGTGACATCATGATCAGGGCCTAGCCATGGAATACAGTAAGAGTGGAAGTCCTTATGAGGTATATGCTTCCCAAAAGAAATACAATTATTAACTTTTTCTGACATCGGTCTGAGGCAAGAAAAAGGTTTCCCCAACGGGGTACTTAGCTTTATTGAAGACTTCAGATCTGAAATTCGACTTCGAAAATCTCAGGAGTCGGCCAACCGGCACTTGCGAACTGCTTCTGCTTTGGGCACCGCGCAGCAAGAAAGACGGAAGAAAATGGCATCGGCTGCATATTATATACCGCTGGTGCACTGACGTCAGGAAAGAAGCAACAGCAACTGACACCAGACCAAGACTTTGGAACTCTGGCCGACTGCGGGACCACCTGACGACAGGATAACCCAAGTGTGATGACTGCAGCAGTGTAACACGAGGAACATCGACTTCTTTTTGAATAAAAACGAAAACCAGTATAACAGAGGTAAACAGAAGCACACAACAGAATAAGATGCAAAAAACGAGAGTGAAGTGCTTACCACAATAACAGATCTGTAAGAGAAGTCCATCCTATAACTGCAGAGCTAATACTTCAGACATTAGGATCACACGGTAGATACAGTTTCCTCAAGCTGATAAGCACCCTCCCCTATGTACTATTATGAACAGTTTCTCCACATCTTCTGTGAACACAATTATGAGCACATGAGAACTAGCAAGAGAAAGGAGGAAAGGATCTTTCAATATCTTGTAAAACTGTTGAATGAAGAGATCGTTGCAGCACAAATACCATCTATGGTTGTGTGCCTAACAAAGGTTGTAGAAGTTGCTACTGGTGTACTGTATTAAACGGCTCCCCATACCAAATGGCAAAACTATATGCAGGCAAGCAACTAGACATTGTAAGCTTGCAGACTCTTGTCCTAGTTTCATTTTGGAGATCAATATAAAAAGTTTGTCATCTTTATTGATAGCCTTCGGACTCTCAGCACAAACTCTGATTTGCCAGTGCATCTTCTTGTAATAAAGCAGACATTCTTCCTGATTAGAAATGTATTTATTCATTCATTCCACCGGCTCATCTGGAAAGTCTAACTGGATAAACAAACCGCTTTTCAGTGGAGACCTGGGGAGAAAAGCTCCGCAAAAAATTGCAACAGTAATACATATTCAACATACAGAATACGCTATTAACATTTAGTAGTATTATATACAAAGTCCCATGATAACTACTTATAGTAGTAATTGTTAATCCTTAGGTAACATTACAGCATTACATACAAAGTAGCAATGAGCAAGTACATTCTGCAGCAACATAATCACTTTTGGGTGGGGTTAACTACTTGAATGTTAGGTCAGATACAATTATATGAATTTTGTCACATATAAGAGAACAAAGAAAGTCACTGGCATGTGTGTCTACATAGCAGAGGTAGTTTAGGTATAATTTAGCCTTGGGAAACAGTATGGGCAGAGCCAGGAGTCAAGCAGGAACAGTTTAATTTTATCTTTGAAGATAGGTGCTTTTGTTCATAGTAGGTGCTTTTGTTCATAGGTGTGTACTAGGCTAATGGCCCTTGGGCCTTTACAAGCCTAGCCCATAGAAGTGCCCTGGCATCATGCCGCCTAATGTAATTTCTCAGTGCCTCTATCAAGTAGAGCCACTGGAATGATCCCAGGGGTGAACCTTTCTATTTCCCATCCACTCATCAAGATTTCTCTTGAAGAGGGGTAGTGAGGTGCTCTGCTTGACATGTATGAGAAGTCTATTCCAGAGCACCTGCAGTCTCTGGATTATGAACCTGTCCCTTCAGCATGTTCTGTTGATTGTGGTAATGAGGTTTTGGTCTCTGGAGCGTGTGGTGTGGAGGGATTGGGATTTCTTTAGATGTAGCATTTCCAACAGACCTGGGTCAAGACATGGCTTTGTAAGTCAAGCAGAGATCGCTTTTTAGTAGACTATATGAGACAGAAAATAGCTGGAGTTTTTTTGTGTCTGTCCATGTAGGACATGTGTTTAAGGCCTAGGATCCTCTTCGTGAGGTACTTCTGTGGCCTCTCCAGCTGCTGCAGGAGTCGAGGAGTCTGAATGAAGGGTGAATTGAGTTTCAGGTTGCACTACAATTAAAGTAAACCATTTCCTGCTACATTTTGAGGTTTTAAAATTGAGAGGAGACATCTGTCAAGATAGCAGAGAGCTCTTTTGCGGAGTGGAGTTGTAGTATACAGCTCAGGGCAGGGCATGCTTCAGATGAAAGACTAATATGTGCACAAACTGACGTGTGAGGAGGCGATGCAGCTCAAGCCAAATCAGGTGCCCAAGGGAAATACAGTGATGTGTGGATTATGGCTTGCTGAAGCAAATTTGGCTGTTATAGCATTGCTCTAGTTTATTTGTCATGGTGGACTGGAGATTGGTGAAAATAGAGGAGAAGCATACAAACATGTAGGTGGACGGTAGTGTTCTCTGGCTGCTTTCAGTCAGACATTATTTGACTCTATACAGCAGACCTAACTTCTGATGTGTTTTTTTTTTTTTTTACTTGCTGGATGTAGAGAATGAATGTCATGGTATCATCTACTAGAACCCCTATTAAATTTAGTACTGGAGACTACCTCGATATTTGTATTAATTTTCAAAGGTGATCTTAAAATTAGCTTTGCATTTGGTATGACACTTAGGAGTCAAAAGGAAATATATTGTCTTTTTGGTGTTTAGTATTGGGTCCAATTTTACTAGCCAGTTTTCTATAGAGGAGAATGAATACTGTTGTCAGTTGTCAGAGAAAATGGGATTTGGGGCAGAGAAGATACAAGTTGTATCACTGGCAAACTGGGCTGGAATGGCATGCTTTGAGGCAGTGTGCAAATTATTAATAAATATATTAAACAGTAGTATTTAGTATGGAGCTTTGGGAAATACTGGCAGAGACTGGTAAAAAGGTAGAGATGCTAGACTGTCATTTGACAGCATGGGATCTGTCAGACACATAGCTGAGGAACCAGGACAGATCATGGAAGTCCAGCTGATAGAGCAGTTTATTATGACAGAGAGAGTTAAAGGCTCTAGATAGGTCCAAGAAAAGGGCAAACACAATACTACCAGTACTGTGGCAATGATTAATGCTGTTAGAGAAGTCTATTAGTTCAGAATAGTCAAGAAGAGTCCAGAGATCCTTCTAGTGGATGTCACTGTCGGTAGAAATATCATCATCCAGGACAGGAACTTTGACTCAGCTGAAGTGTCTATGTGCATTGGGGGGGGGTTAAGATACGTTTCTTAAGTATGAAGTACAAATCTCAGGAAACTACATCATTTTATAATGCCAGGGAGTCTAACAAGAAGAAGAGAGTCTCTAAGAAGGCTTTACACATTAACATTTGAACTAGAAAAGATTCTAATCCCAAGTGGCGATTTGAAATTGGCATAAGATAAACTCTGACAGAGGAGGACCACCGAATCAGAGATTCCAGAAAGGCCGTCTAAAATTTAAGGGAATGGGTCTGAAACAGAGCTAGTTCTGCATCATCTGCTACGAAGAAAACAAGTCCATTTATATTTAAGTTTAGTGTGTAGTTGGCTACTGAGAATAGGATCTGTACAGCTCAAGTAGACAAGGGAGAATTTCTGGCAATTGGTGGAAAAGTAAAAACCAATCCATGAGCCTTAGACAGCAAATATTTAAGTGATGACTGCCTGAGGGATGGACAAACTTTTGCTGGGATATAATCAAAACAGCTTGTCTAGCTGGTAAGGGTAAAGAAGGAGAAAACATGTTTTTCAAATAAGAAGCTACGAGAAGGACTTTTTTGTCTTCTGGTGTCGGGCTTTCTGAATGAACCTTACCACAATAAACTGGGGGAGCACAAAAAGTCTAGGGAGACACTTACATAGGAGTACATCTGTTGCATATCACCTGTGGAGATGTAATCAGGAAGATACAATTGGCATTGGTTAAAGATAAAACACACTGCACTGAAACTTGTCCCATAGGCAGAGCAACTCAGTGATCACTGTGTATCTGAGGGGCATAAATAAGCTAGCAGTGACATAGTATGACTACAAGGGAACCGGCTTCTCCTGGAATATGACTGGTCATCAGTAAGTGGCTGAACTGGATGGCCCATTCCTAGACTCTACACACAGGGTAACACTGGATCTCCCCACACACACAATTATTGATGTAACAAACAACGGTCATATTCTTGCAGTGAATGGCAATTACATCCTGATGAATGAATTCCTGAAGAGCTGATACTCTGAAAAGGACTGCCCTCATCTCAAGGATGGTGATGTGCACAATGAACTCCAGAAACATCCATACACCTTAACTGTCTGCATGTTGCTATGACCCCTCCCCAACCAAGGACAGGCACACCTGTTGAGACAATGCTTGTAGGGATGACAACTAGAAGAGATTCAACAGGAGTGACTAGTATCAACTACGACTGGAGGCATTATATGCAGGTCTTGAATATTCTTACAGACTGAAACATGGGATTTGAATTCTGTGACCACTACATCCTTGCTGTGCATTGCACTGCTCTACTGTGAAGTCTGGCATGATGTAGGACAGAGATGGCCACAGCCATCAGTTTCAAAGTCTTTGAGCACAGCTCAGCTGAAATAGTTTTGCAGCTTATTATCCTGGAAGTCCATTCCAAAGACAGATGTAGCTGGCAGTGGATAATGATCAGATGGGAATTTGATGAATGCGCATAGCTGAGATGGCAAAAACTAGAACTTCACAATATTTAAATCAATTCATACAGCATTGAATGTTCTGAGCAGGACTCCCTAGAATCTGTCAGGGCCTGATATGATCAGCAGATCAGCAGGTAAGAATCAATCAGCTAAATATGGTAAAACTGTTAACACCTGTAGCCTGTAGTGGGATGCAGCTATGAACAAGCACACACTGAGGGGCTGAGGTGGGACCAGACTGAAGACGTCTGGAACTGGTAATGACCATCTCATAACCAGAACTATAAAATCATCTTGGACTCCTTGACAGTGCTGATGTCTAAGTAGGCATCTTAGAGGTCTAAAATTAACATCCAGTCTCCTTCTGATAACCACAGAGATACACTGCAGTTCAATAAAGGATACACTATAACCAACCAGCAGTGACTGGTAACTTTGGAGGGGGGGGGGGGCTGCAGGAAGCAAATGAAGTGGTGGGACTAAATGAACTGGTATGGGGCTTTATTACAAACGTCAATGACCATCACCTGCCATCAAAAACAGATGTCAGTCATTTTCATCTGCACCCACTCGTTATAACCACATTATGGACCATCATTACCTTCATATGTCCAACTGCAATCAACAAGTCCATCCTTACGTGAAATGTAGAACATTCAGAGGATTTCATGCTCTCATTACACACTGGTCTCCCCCCCTAAACCTGACCCGTGCCCCTCCTCTGTTTTCTCTCCATCATGACCCCACAGGATCCAGCTGAATTACTTTTTTTCACACTTTGTCTTACATTTTAGCTTTTTTTCACTCAATCCTATTAACACACCTTAATTGGCCAAGACTCTGATGTCAGTGTGGAGGAAGTAAATTAATTAAGATGGGGGTTTGGACAGTCAGGACCCCCTGAAGTCACAGAGTTCTAAATTCTTTGAGGTGCCATCTTAATGCTTTTTTTTGCACAACCTTTTGGTTCCAGAGATGGTCTAAATAAAAACTGCTTTCCTTACTTTTGATTAAGTTTTCTTACTTTTTTTTTTTAAGCAAAAATAAATTATGCCCATGGCTTAATGTTTAAACCTAGCAAAATACTAGTTTCCAATTAACCGAGATGAGTAAAGCTTGTAAAGATGTATAAATCATTTATGGAATGTCCACCTGACTACCTCTCTAAAACAAGACAATTACATTCTGTATACCCTTCTGATGTTAAGAGTGGGATGAAAGTAAAAGCACAAATGGCCATATTATATACAGCTGAGGATCTGGAGGAGGAAACTACAACTCCTGCATAAAGCCCACATAGAAAAGACCAAGAAAAGGGAATCACAGTCAACAACTCGACCACAGAACTATACCCTGTGAGCTGGCAATGTTGCTCACTGCACCCCTGTGCCAGTGATCAGTTGCTTTCACACACATCCTGTCCACAACAGCACTGATAGTCACCTATTGTGTACAATGATGATGTTTGTTATTGAAAGCTTAAAAGAATATGGCCAACTTCTTACTTTTAGACATGGTCTCCCCAACACAGAGTCATTTTCATCACAGACAACACCCACACCCATCAATTATGACAACTTTATTCACAGTGCACAACTTGGACTTCTGACTGGATTAAGAAACAGACACAGTAAAGTACTCCAGGTGGCTTCACATAAATGTAGAAAGCAATAATGACTACTTAAACTGATCAAATGACAACAGGGTCAGTCACAGTATTCAGAAACAGCCCCCGTACTCAGCAATTAAAGCCAAATGTACTGACTGTATACACCTCAAACATATTGTAATGCAATACAAAATAACACTTAGCCAAAACAACTTATTTTAATGAGTGTGTCCACACACACACACACACACACACGACCTTCAATTACAGACACTTTTATGACTATGATTGTAAACCTCAGCAACTTGCCATCAAATGAATGAATAAATGCACAAATAACTGCCGCACAGGAATGCATCCTCCTGTCTCACTGTTGTCTGAATACATTGTTTAAACCATCACAATCCTACTACATACCTCTTAGCCCAAAGATGAAGGAGAAATCTATAACATTACGAGGAGCAAAGGACCAATATCACTGACAGATATCACTGTTATAGACTTAGAAATTTGTTAGAATAATAGGCTTTGCATTACTATGCTTTTTCTGAAGGCTATCAAGTCTAAAATTTAAATGTCTTTCATTAATTAGTGACTGCAATCCTCAATGACTTGCCGGAGAAACCACAAGGGACAGTCCAAAATGTGAGGCAAAGCCAGACACCCAGACAAATTCTATGAAATCAAAGAAGGTTTAGAGCATCACACGTACACATATATTATTACAAGCACAAGTGAGTACCATCAGTTACATCTCCTTATATGACAGACTGTACACTCCAGAAGTTTGACAGCGATCTAATGAATGAATGAATAAATACACAAATTACCTCATTCTCAGCTTAACTGCTACTAGAATACAAAATGCAGTCCAATATCTGTAACCCCCTACCCTTCCCTTAGCTCAAGAATCAGAAAGCTAAACGATAATGGGTGGAAGACACAAAATCAGGAACATGCACGGTCCTTATAAACTTAGAATACAGAATTTGCATTTGCATACTTTTTCTGTCTAAAACTCAGTGTGTGTGTTATTAGTTTTGTTATTCCTCATTAATTAGCAGAAAAACATACACTTTGCAAGGAAGGAACAGACCAAATAAGAGGTTAAACCAGAGGTATTCTTAGAAAGCTGGAACAGTTCAGAGCATTTATGGTCCCCTCACACACACACACACACACACACACACACACACACACTTAGTTATAATAAAATACTTACTTACCTGTATAATACATACAGTGGATATAAAAAGTGTACATACCACTGTTAAAATGCCAGTTTTTTGTGATATAAGAAAATGAGACCACAAAAAAATCATTTCAAAACTTTTCCCACCTTTAATGTAACCTATAACCTGTACAATTCAAATGAAAAACAAACAAATCTGCTAGGGGAAAAATATAAAAAATAAAAAACGTACAATAAGTTGGTTGCATTAAGTGTGCACACCCTTAGACTAATACTTTGTTGAAGCACCTTTTGATTTAATTACAGCATTCAGTCTTCTTTGGTAGGAGTCTCAGCATGGCACATCTTGACTTGGTAATATTTGCCCACTCTTCCTCGCAAAAGCGCCATCTGTCAGATTGCAAGGGCATCTCTTGTGCTGAGCCCTCTTCAGGTCACCCCACAGATTTTCTATTAGATTTAGGTCTGGGCTTTGGCTGGGCCATTCCAAAACTTTAGTTTTCTTCTGGTGAAGACATTCTTTTGTTGATTTGGATATATGCCTGAGGTCATTGCCATGTTGAAAGGTGAAATTCCTCTTCATCTTCAGCTTTCTAGCAGACGCCTGAAGGTTTTGGGCCAAGAGTGACTGATATTTGGAACTGCTCATAATTCCCTCCACCTTAACTAAAGCCCCAGTTTCAGCTTACGAATAGCAACCCCAATGCATGATACTGCCACCACCATGCTTCACAGTAGGGATGGTGTTCTTTTGATGATATGAAGTGTCGTTTTTGCGCCAAACGTACCTTTTGGAATTGTGGCCAGAAAGTTCAACCTTGGTCTCATCAGGCCATAACACATTTCCCACATGCTTTTGGGAGACTTGATGTATTGTTTTGCAAATTTTAGCCAGGCCTGGATATTTTTCTGCATAAAAAAAGGCTTCTATCTTGCAACCCTAACCCATAGTCCAGACATATGGAGAATACGGGAGATTGTTGTCACATGTAGTACACAACCAGTACTTGCCAGAAATTCCTGCAGTTCTTCAGTGTTGCTGTAGGTCTCTTGGCAGCCTCCCTGGCCACTTTTTTTGTCTTGTCTTTTCATCAATTTTGGAGGGATGTCCAGTTCTTTGCAATGTCACTGTTGCCTTATATTTTCTCCACTTTTTGATGACTGTATTCACTGTGTTCCATGGTATATGCAATGCTGTGGAAATTTTTTTGTACCCTTCCCCTGACTGATACCTTTCAACAATGAAATCCCTTTGATGCTTTGCAAGCTCTCTGCGAAATATGGCTTTTGCTGTAGCAGAAAACTGAGTGAAGGCCAGGAAAGAAAATCCTACTAGGACAGCTGAACTTTATTTGGGGTTAATCAGAGTCTCTTTAATTGATGGCAGGTGTGTACCCAAGAAGACTGAATGCTGTAATTAAATCAAATGGTGCTTCAACAACGTATTAGTTTAAGGGTGTGCACATGTATAAAACCAGCATATTGTATGTTTTTTATTTTTTACATTTTTCCCCCTAACAGATTTGTTTTTCAATTGAATTGTACAGGTTACAGGTCACATTAAAGGTGGGAAAAGTTTTGAAATTACTTAAAAAAAAAAAAAAAAAACCTCTCCCATGCGCAAATGTCTATATATATATATATATATATATATATATATATATATATATATATATATATATATATATAATTTACAATAAATTCTTTATTTGCATGTTTTGCTGTCAATATTAGGCTGCCTCAGTTTCAGCCAGTCACCAGAGGCAGCCAGAGCCAATAGAAATGGCTCCACAATGCTTCTTACTGCAGCCCAATGAGACTTTTTTTTTCTCTCCTCATGATTCTGCCTTCTGCAGAAGGCAGGAAGGATTGCAGTAATGTGTGAAGCCTTATTCAGAGTGTGGTGTAGACATACAACCCAGCTAAGGGAGTCAATTTCTTGTTTAAGTGAATACGGAGAGATTGTGGAACACTGCACATGTGCGGAGTTCCAATCTTGGTAACTGTAGCGGTAACTCTAAAGCCAACTTTTTTAATAAAAGAAAACAGTTTTTATGGGGGTGAGGGGTGATGTAGCCCAGCAGCCAGTACTACAAGCTGCCCTGACAATAACTACTTGAAAGATTTGCTTGAGAATGAAAGTGTTTAGGCTACTTAAGTCTAGAATTGGTTTGATATCCTTTGCCTAAAATGACACTAGAAAGAAACCTAGAAATAGTATCTTAATCCTTTTCGGGTATGGTGGGACCTCTTAGATGGCTCTTTTTAACAGTCAGTGGCCTTGCACAATTTTTTCTACTGGGATGGAAATCTGGCAAACAAGAGACTGTAGAACTAGACAGGCTTTGAAGGGAATTTTGTACACTCTGGATATTATATATCCTAATCAACCTGTTATTATTAGAAATTCAAGGCAACAACTACAGGCATTGCCACATTATGCAAGCCTCCAGAGTCAAACATTCAGCCAAGGACTCAGACTTGCTGCTGTCTGCCTACTGAAGGACCATGCCCCCCTAGGGAATGCTGAAGACCTTTGCCTCTGAGACTGTGACCTTGGTGGAAGTTGCCCTGGAAGATGGGCTTTATTCTACTTGCCTTTATCTCAGGCTTGGGCTGTGTGCAGCACTGAAACCACTGATGTGATGGTTTTCCCCTGCAAATTTAAAGTTAGGGCGACAAACTCTACTGCAGCAGGTGTGAGAGTCTTATTTACCTTTTCTATGTTCTCT
The DNA here is from genome assembly GCF_019279795.1 of Protopterus annectens. NCBI lineage: Eukaryota > Metazoa > Chordata > Ceratodontiformes > Protopteridae > Protopterus > Protopterus annectens. Next base: position 312,223,435 of record NC_056735.1, read on the forward strand.
GGAAACTCTTTTACATCTTTCCCAAAGGTGTACAAACTGAAAGTAGGGAGTCAGAAAAGGTAACCTTAGTGAAGTCCATTAATCAGAACTAATAAGCATGATCTGGCAGCTCCCCAAGTGGTATTAGAAAGGATGCACATCATTAGGGTGCTCATGCTAGAGATGTTTTTAAGACATGGAACAGCAGCCCTTTTTATGGCCCAGCTGGCAACTGCTCCATTATCCGATGCACAATTAGTCTGTCAAATCTGTTTTGAAATCAGCCATATGAGCCACCCGGAATCACAGAATGTACAAGGCAGCTGGGCCATGTGGCCATTTATGCCAGTTTAGTGACTGCATGGCTACAGTGGCAGATGTACAACGACTGCAAGATAGACTAAAAGGCTCTGGGATACGGAAATGGCCACTGCATACAGCATCAGGTTTGGATGTCATTGTCCAAATCATCCACTTCCTAGGAGACTGGAGGAAGCAGTTTACCTTCTTGGGAACACAGGACGCTATGCTGTGGTTTTCCAATGCTATTTTGGTGGAATCTTTTAAGACACCCACCAAATGAGGCACGACTCAGCAAGACTGCTAAGTGGATCTACAGGTCTTCTGCGGCTGTACAGACAGTATGGGATCAAAAAGCCATCCCTCCCACTGCTGCAAAGCTCTAAATGCTGCCAAAACTTGAGTCTTCAGGGAGAAAAGAGAGAAGCTGGCCACATCATAGTCATTCAAGTCCTTGACAGAAGACTCCAGAGGGCAGTCAACGTGTTTGAATTTTCTAAAGACTTTTGTGTTTCTACACTGTGGATACTCTAAGAATGAGGAAGTTTGCTTGGTAGAGAACCCTACTTGAAAAGCATAAAAAAACATAATTTCTTCTGAAAGTTGGTGAATAATAGACTGAAAGAACAAAAGCAGAGAGGTAGGTGTATCCTGTGGTATGAGTGCCAGCACTGGGATAGTACATGCATTGTCAAGGGGAACTAGGTTAGGGCAGCAGTCTGGTTTGACTCATGGTTAGAAACTGCACAGTCACCAATATCAAACAGTAGAAAACATCCTAAACCCAAGTTATACCCAGGTTATACCTCATACCATGCTTTTCGGCCCCAAAACTTGGACCGAACCACAAAAGGAGGGGGAGTATCAATATTCGTCAAAGATACCCACACCTCCAGGTTGGTGGCACAGCACGAAGCATCAGAGACTATCCATGTGCAACTAACAGTGGGTAAAACTGCCTTCCAGTTTATAGCCTGCTACAGACCACCCTCCCAAACCCAGGAACCCCACTCGGCCTTCCTGAGAACACTGGAAAATATGAAGGTCTCTCCAAACACCATTATATTGGGTGACTTCAACTACCCAAACATAGACTGGGAGCATTACTCTAGCTCCAACACCCTAGCCCAAAGGTTCTTAGAATTTACAAACTCAAATGCTATGGAACAACTTGTTACCACTCCCACAAGAGGGGAAAACATACTGGACCTGATCATCACCAACATGGGGACTCTATGCTCCAGACCAGAAGTGTATCCCTCACTAGTAAGATCAGACCATAAACTAATCTCACTGGATATTCACATCCCGACTCCACCCCCTGCCCTGAAAACCACAGTGAAAAACTTCTCTAAAGCAAATTTCACACTCCTCAAAACCAAGGTGGAATCCTTCAAAGCCCCCGGGCCTGTGGAAAATACGGCCCAGACCACAAAATCCTTTATAAACGCATTCTATGAACACCTTCAGGATTGCATGGATCATGCAATACCAAATAAAACCAAGACCCAATCCTCCAAAGGCAGACGTCCTGTCTGGTGGACCCCAGCCATAAACAAACTATACAATAGAAGGAGGAAGCTACTACATGATAGAGCAAAATCCCAAAAAGGGAAGGCATCTCTGATCAGTATTAGCAAAAAACTACGAGCACTCATTAAATAGTCTAAGGCCAGCTTCGAGAGAAAAATTGCGCAGGACACTAAGGATAATCACAAGGCTTTCTTTAGTTATGTTAGGAACCTGGGTGGGAATTCCCAGATATGCTCAGAATTAGTCCAAAATGACAAAAAATACACCGAACCCACAGACAACATCCTAGCTGACAGGTTCAGTGCAAACTCCGCCCCCCCACTCCCCACCAAAAGGGCAAATATCTATCCCAGCAGAGTGCTGCCCCCCTGACATCTCAGATGCTCAGGTAAGAGTTGCCCGCTCCAGAGCAAAAAACACAGCATCAATGGGACCAGACTGTGTCCTGGGCTGCGTCCTACATGAACTCCAAGAAGAGCTAAACCCAAACATAAAACTACTGTTCAATCTCAGCCTTACTACAGGATATGTACCCAGAGAGTGGCGTACAGCAACAGTGGTCCCTCTCCACAAAGGTGGTGCCTCAATGGATCCTGGAAACTATCGCCCCATAAGCCTGACTAGCTTGGTCTGCAAAGCTATGGAAAGGATCATCATGGACCTCATAAATAAAGATATTGGGGACATACAGACACTGGATCCTACCCAGTTCAGCTTTGTTAAGGGCAGATCCTGCCTCTTAAACCTGGTTGATTTCTTTGAAACAGTCACCAAGGCCATTGACGAGGGGAAGGTGGTCCACACAGCCTACCTGGACCTCGCAAAAGCCTTCGATACAATACCCCACTCGGGCATTATAGATAAGCTCACCAGCTTAAATATAAACCCCTATGTCACTAGATTGGTTGCAAACTGGCTCAAGGACAGAACCCACATGGTTAGAATTGCTGGAGCCATGTCGGACTCCAAACCAGTTACAAGTGGCGTCCCACAAGGCTCAGTCCTGGGACCTCTCTTGTTCGGTATATATTTCTCGGAGGTACAGGCCAACACGGAAGGACTGTGGCTGACCAAGTTCGCAGATGACTGCAAAGTGGGCGCCAGAATCGACTCTCCAGCCGACACCAGCATCCTCCAAAAGGGCCTCATAGAAACAGACAACTGGTGCCAGAGCCATGGCCTCAAGCTAAACGCCAAAAAGTGTATAGTCATCCCCTTTGGCAAAAACAAAGTACCCACAAATTACCCCATAGGTGGTAATCCATTAAGTACAGAATAAGTAATTAGGGACCTGGGGACCCAAGTTGATAGCAATCTCTCATTTGACAACCATGTGGCCAAAGTGGTTAGAAAAACATTTTATATAGCCCACCTAATCATGAAGGGATTCACATCTAGATCAGGGGAAGTCATCGTGCCTCTTTACTCATCCCTCATCAGGCCCAAAATTGAGTACAATGCCCCTTTTGGGATGTACCTTACCAGACACCTGCAGCAACTGGAAAGACCCCAAAAGTACCTCACCAAGAGGATCAAAGGGCTCAAACAGATGCCATATCCTGCCCGGTTAAAGAAACTCCAGCTCTACTCAGTGGCATACCGCCTGCTCAGAGGCGATCTGTGCCCGACGTATAAAGCCATGTCCAACCCTGAATTAATGGACATGCTGCACCTCAGAAAATCCAAATCCCATCGAGCTATGCGCCCGAGAGACTTGAACCTCAGCACTGAAATAAATAGGACATGCTGGAGGGACAGATTCATAACCCAGAGGCTCCCTTCACTCTGGAATAAAATCCCAGTCCAGGTTAGGCAGAGTCCCTCATTGACTCTCTTCAAGAGGAATCTTGATGAGTGGATGGGAGATCGTAGGTTTACCCCGGGTATCACTTCTGTGTCTCTGTTAGACAAGGCACAGTATTCTAACCTCGAAAAAGGGCACAGCAAAATTAATTTAAAATGGGTGGCGAAAGCCAAACACACTCTGGCTAGGCTTATAAATGCCCTAGGACAGATAGCCTAGTATGAACCTATGAACCTATAAGTAACTCAGCACCAATACTGTTATTTAATAATAAAAGGCATTAATATTAACCCTGAGATTCTGTATTTGAGGCTTCTGAGCTTATTAAAAAAACATATGTTCCCTGTTCTCTTGCTTATTTTTATTACTTATTCTTACCATTTACTGTACTTTTTCTCTGCTGCCAACTTTTTACTGTATTTTATTACTATAAAACAAACTGCACAGTTGTACTGCAACTGTCTGCCTTACTTGGCTTGTTAAATCATTGTGGTTACTGTTTTCACTGTTTGTTAAGCCTTTTTTAGCCATTTTCACTGTTTGAAAGGTATAAACTTGAAACTGTCTCCATTTGTTAAGCATCTGTTTATTCTGATTTTCCTGCCAAGTAGTGCATCATACAACTGATTTGTTTGCAGTTAAAAGCATTCTCTAGAGTCTCCTTGCTCTTTTTTTTTTGTTTAAAACTTTTATTTAGTGCCTCACTGCTGTTGTTCTGCTGTGGTAAACATTTCTGCAGCATTTTCTGCAAAAAAGTAGTGTAGCTAGTAGCTGTAGCATAGTCCAGATTCAGGATTGTTGTTTCTGGGCTTGGTTATTTGTAGTGGAAATGGCTGTTTGTTCTGAGCACATTTTCCAGGCCATCTTGGATTAAAAACGACCCTTCTGCAGTCTAGTGAGAGGATTGTGCCGATTGGTTCCTGGATGATAAGAGTTGGTTGGTCTAGGGCTTGGAGTAAGAACCTCATCGGTTCTTCTGAGCTTTTTTTTAAAGTTGCTTTAGGTTTTAACCTTCTGGTATTTAACCCCCACCTTGAGTGGGCATCTGCTGGTTGCTCATCATGTAGCATCGCAATTGTCTGCCACAGCCGGACAGATAATTTCAACAATTTTTCTCTTGGATAAAGCTATATCCCAACAGTGTAGTTCCTCATCTTTAGCATATTTTCAGGTAAAGAGGCAGTAGTAGTGAAGCTGTGTAAGCACCCCATTGTAATAACAGCCTCAAGAGTTTTTCTGAGGGTCCGCTCTACCTACCAGTGTAGCATTAAGCCTAGCCTCTGAGGTATTACCACAACTCGCCCACTAGTTATTCCTACGTGTGACCCCTTTTCCATCATATTCCTGTTTTTGACCATACACATTCACTTAGCACTATGAATTGGCAATTTCCCACAGTTTCTCCAGCCAGCTTGGTCGACATGGGTATCCTGAGGCAGTGTAGCAACTGCCTCATGAACACAGACAACCCTCTACTTCTAGTCCACACAAATTCAACATGTGAGAGATCCAACTGTATTAAAACCCTTGAATCAATGCTCTCTCACATGCCAGTCAATACATCTGACACTGACCGGGTTTGTCTGCATGCATACCTCACTACCTGCTCACCTACTCCACCCAACCCCACATCATACATATTTACATATGCGGAGGTCCTCACTACAAACTTGAATTAATGTTTTTTGATGCACTGAAGAAGGCTATAACTTTCTAGCTGAAACCGGTTTGCTTTTATTGTATTTATGGGATTTGCCACAATAAATTTCTAATATATTTTTTCATCTGTCCCTTGTGCTGGATTTTTTGGACTCCTCACTACAAACTTACCTAAACACCAGAGACCTCCCAAACACAAACACACTACACATAATACTTCCTCTGCAGAACACAATACAAACAATAGCTCATGCACCACTGTGTCACCTGTCAAGCCCATAAGACTAAACACTAAACCTAACATATTAGTCATAGGAGACTCCATCATGAGACATACATATGTCACTCTCACTAGGCTGGATAAGGAGGATGTCATGGTTAGCTGTCTGTCAGGTGCCAGTATCTGGAGGATGTCATGGTTAGCTGTCTGTCAGGTGCCAGGTTCTAGCACATCACACATGCACTCGTCTCTCAACAACAGGTACCATTATGACTCTATCATAGTCCATGTTGGTGCGAACGATTTAAGACGCAACTCTGGACTATATGAAGAGAGACATGACTGAGTTCTCGGACTGTGTCTCAGGCAGGTATGTCCTTAGCCTTAAGCAGCATTTTACCTCCACCTAGCATAATGCCTCAATACAAACAGAAAATGACCGACTTCAATAACTGGCTTAGTTTTTGGTATCAATCTAAAGGGATCCGGTATCTGTCAGCCTGGGATGACATGATCAACAGACCTCTATGTTTTGCTAGAGATGGTCTTCATCTGTCACCCCTGGGATTTCGGCTACTGGCTAAGGCTCTTGCCACCCCCATAGTGCCTTTTTTAGGCTGTGTCACAAGGACAAAACTCCAGACATAAAAATACCAACCAAAAACAACCTCAAGGTCATGTCGTTAAACTCTAGGAGTCTTAACATGAAACTGTACTCACTGGAAGCAGTCCTCACCCTGGAGGATGCAGACATTTCTGCAGTCAATGAGACCTGGTTCAAGGCTGTGGACAGCATCCCAGTCATATTGGGTTACACCTCCTTCCACACATTCAGACCACAAACTGAAGGCAAGAGAACTAAAGGAGGCATTGCATCAATATTCATCAAGGATAAATAGATCTCCAGATTGGTCAAACAGTATGACACAGTAGAGATACTTCAGGTGCAGTCAACTGTTGGTAGGACACCTATTCAAGTCACTGCCAGCTACAGAACTCCTTCCATGAATCAGGACACCCACTCTGCCTATTTGTATCAACTTGAGTCTATCAAGATACATCCTAACACCATAGTTTTGGGTGACTATCCCAGCACTGACTGGGTGAATTACTCATGCTCAAACTCACCTGACCAAAGGTTACTCGACTTTGTCAACTCGAATATCCTGAACCAGCTGATTGACACCCTCATCAGTGGAGCCAACATCCTGGACATGGTGCTTACAAATATTGGAGACCACTGTGAGTCATCCCTGGTGTGATCTGACCACAAATCAGTCTCATTTGAGATAACTATCACACCTGAACCTCCCAGAGCAGCAACTAGACTAAAATATTTCTCCAAAGCAGATTATAACCTCTTACAGGATGGTATAAATAGCTTCACTTCACCTCTTCCCTCAGATGGAACCAATAACTATGCAGAGCTCCACACCAATTCCCTACACAAGCACCTGAATAACTGAATTGACTTAGCAGTACCAGTTAGGACCAAAACAAGCTCTTCAAGGAAAAGTAAACCTGCCTGGTAGACAACCACCATGAACAAGCCTTACAATAAAATGAAGAAACCACTGTCCAAGAGTAAGATGAAGTGGGCTCTAAAATGGAGACATTCCCTCCTCAACTTAATTAAGCAAATAAGAATTGAAGTTCTCCAAAGCAAACTACAAATCCAAGTTAACTTCCTCAACCAAAGACAACCATAAGGCGTTCTTTAGTTACATCTGTAACCTAAAAGATAGGCTCAGATTTGCACCGAAGTGGTAGTTAATGGTAACACATACACTAAGCCAGTGGACATAGCTAACCTGCTAGCCAACAGCTTTGGTGAAAACTTCACTCCCCCATCCTTACCACACATACTTCATGACATCCCTACCACCTGCCCCTACCTTGCATCTCTAAGGAGCAGGTCATAAACACCTTCTCTAAGGCCAAAACACAACTTCAATGGGACCTGATAACATCCCAGGCTGTGTCCTACATGGGCTCAAACAAGAATTAGCGTCACCATTGGCTCCTCTTTTCAATCACAGTCTAGGCACTGGCTTCATCCTGCCTGAAAGGAAAACAGCCTTCGTTATCCTCCTGCATAAAGGTGGTGCTTCTACAGAAGTTACAAACCTATTAGCCTGACTACCCTTATACGCAAGGCCATGGACAGAATCATTACGGACATTATAAATAAAGATATAGGTAACCTCCAAACACTAGATCCTACCCAATTTGGATTTGTCAAGGGGTGATCATGCTTATTAAACCTGGTGCACTTCTGACAGTCACAAGGGCCCTGCTCGAGGAGAAATCTGTGCATACATCCTACCTAGATCTGGCCAAGGCATCTGACACTATCCCTCACTCAGGCATCACTGACAAGCTCTCCCAGCTAGACATCAACCCTTATATCGTAAGATCGATTGCGAACTGGCTCTCTGATAAAACCCATACAGTCAAAATAGGGGAATTCACCTCCAACAGCAGACCCATTACCAGTGGTGTTCCACAGGGATCGGTCCTGGGACGTCTACTGTTTGGAATCTATTTCTTCAAATTACAAGCTAAAACCAAGGGACTGTGTTATAAAGTTTGCTGACGACTGCAAACGGGGTGTGATCATAGAATCTCCAAATTATGTCAACATCCTTCAAGAAGGTCTTATGCAAACTAATGATTGCTGCCAAAGTTATCGTCTCAGCCCGAATGCAAAAATGTATTATCCCTTTCAGCAAAGAGTGATGTTCCTGCAAATTACCACATCAATAGCAATACCCCAAGTACACATTCAGTGGCAAGAGATCTGGGCACTCAGGTTGACAGCAACCTTGCCTTTGATCACCATCTCTCCAGAGTGGAAAGCAAGGGCATTGCCTCGAGAAGAAATGAAGTTATCACCTCCGTGTACTTTTTACTCATTAGGCCAATAATTGAGTACAACTCCCCCTTTGGCAAGCACCTGCAGCAATTAGAGAGACCACAGAGGTTCCTCACAAATAAAATTCAAGGTCTTCAGCAGCTGTCCTATGTGGATCGGCTGAAATCACTGTCACTTTATTCTGTTTCATACAGGCTACTCAAAGGCAATCTCTGCCTTGCATATAAGGTGATATCTGACCCAGCTTTACTGGAAATGCTGCACATCCGCAAGTCAAATGGCACATGGGTTACTCGCTCTAAAGATCTAAACCTGGTATGTGACATCAATAGAACTTGCTGGAGGGACAGATTTGTCTCCCAGAGGTTACCACACCTTTGGAATAGACTCCCACTTCACATCAAACAGAGCACCTCATTGGCCTTCTTCAAACAATCTGAATGATTGGACGGGTAGCTGTAAATTCACCCTGGGGTTCCACCTGTGTCCCTCTCAGACAGGGGCAATAGGTGCTAATCATAGTAATAACGATAAAATTTGGCTAGGCTTGTAAGGGCCCTCAGGCCATTAGCCTAGTAACTGCTATGATCCTATGATATGGCACTGGCATTGCGACCAACACTGGTGTCATCAGCATTAACGCCACAATTTCAGTGTCAAGTGAGTCACCAATGTTGATATCATCAATACAGTGACATATGACTTCAAGGGAGACAACAATCGGGAATGACCCCATGTAGGAAAGAAACAGCAATTGGCCTATTAACACCAGATGAAAAGACATGTAACATCATCAATGGCATTAAAGCAGAAAGAGTGCAGACAGAATGCCAAAATTGTATCCCTACAGCCCACACTGCACTAAACCACCTGATCTTTGCTCTCAGTACAGCCACTGCGAGCCTGTCATAATCAATGACAGAAACAGTAGGGTGGGTCATTTATATGAGTAGCTGACCTAGACTCCTGCCAGCAAACTCCACAACTACCACTGCTGGAATATCTATAGCCCAAGCTAAACTACCAGTAGTTTTAACTGTAATTTTAGAAACCTGTTCTGCCAAAGTTATTTTAATTACAGAGATCTGACAAATCACTGAAAGTTAAGGAAAATAAATACTTTTCTGCTTTGAATTAGTATAGAAGAAGGGAACTCCCACAGCAAAAGAGGAACACAAGCAAGGTCTGGAGAAAGTACACAAAGAGTCATACCATTCACTAAAATCCTGGGAGTCAGAGACTGTTCAATCAAGCATAATTTCAGATACTGCTACTTATGAAAACCACTTTGCTAAACTCTTTAAAGATGGAACATTTATGGATGTTGTGGGTGTCTCCTAGACAGCATGGGCATTTAGGGTGCTCGTTAGCTAGAAAAATTTTCCTGACAAGCACACCTGAGAAATACATATTCCAATGTCTTGGATGTCTGAGGGATGGGCCTAAGGCCAAAGAAAGAAAACTGCTGACTGGAAAATTTGAAACATGAGTCCAAAAACCTGAAAAACATGGGTCAGATAAAATGGGATATAAATTTATTTCCAAGCTTTTTTTTTTCTTTGTAGTCAACTATAACAGGAAATTTCACTCAAAATTGCACAAAAGCAGACTGGGACTATCCAACGAAATCTAGGCAGATTAGCATATCTCTACACATACAATAATGTCTCTTAGAAAAAACACTTTTCCATCCAAACACATACACCCTGGATGGTGCTTTTTTACTTTGCCTACTAGATTATTACGTAGACTTTTATCAATCCTCCTACTCTTAGCTTATCAGTAAACTACAGGTTTCTATTATATGGGCATCTCTTACATCACCATATCTGCCTTAGTTATCTACATTTCATCTGCTTTGGTACTCTGCATTGTTATATATTCCACCTCTAAAAACCTCCGGTGGAACAGGAAACACTGTCAATATGATGGAAATGTTGCCAGAATTCCAAGCAAAATTCACAAAGAATAACTGTAAAGGAATAAAATAATTCCACAGTCTGTAAGGTACGTTAAAAAACTGCTCCAAAAAATCGCGTGCTAGAACCACCGTTTATTGGTAACAGAAACACAAAAAGAATGACCTAGGTTTCGTCCGTCTCCACAGACTTCATCAGATAATGCCAAAAAATGTACTAAGCCACTTAAATAGTACCCGTCGAGTTAATAATCCAATTACACAATTAATCAATGCAATATTAAAAACTTGTTTAAAAAAATACCTCTGTACTGTTCTTTGTATTGCTAGGATTTAAAGCAACTGAGCTAGTATTGTTGTACTCATATGACTGATTAACAATTTATTTTTCCTTGCTTTGTTTTTTCTTTCTCTCTCTACCCTTAACTATTAACAGATTTTACACCTGGGTTCCTGCCCTTCCCTATCCTAAGAGGCCCTGTGGACATCTTTTAAACACCAGAAATCCTGAATAGGATTAAGCATCCTCTTAACAGACTGTCCTCCCAGATTTTTTGTGGAAAGTATGTCCTATCATTGTACTGCTTAGCTTTACTCACTAGGACATTTTCTACTTCCCTGCCAGGTAAACCAGCAGCCCCCCCCCCTCTAGATTGGCCTTTTGTTGGTCCCCTCTCCTTCACTCCCTATTGCCTTTAGTCCATACAATCCTCTCTCTCTACCCCGTTTCTAGTTCTCTTATCTTGGTTAACCCCCTGCTTGCTCTGTCTGATATTGTTTCCTAACCTGGCCACTAGGTGGCCCTTCTTACCATAAATTATACTACTACATTTTCTGAGTATCCCACTGCAAATCCTACTGTCCTTTCTTGTTCCATAGTCTACCTTTACCACTTACTATTTCTCTCAGGAGCAACTCCTCTATTTTACCCAGCACTATTTCATTTACCCCCACTTACCATTCAATCTCCTCAAACTCTATACTGCTGAGCTCACCCTTACCATTACACCTGTTTCTCTCTTCTTGCCTGATTGTTTTCTGCAACTTTTGTCCTGTTCTTCCCGCTCACTCCGCTCCCACCCTACCCCCAATTCCCACCCACCCCAGGGTCCTACCTTTAAACTTACATAGACACACCTACTTATCAATTTACCTATCTCTACTTCCTGCATCTACCACTTAACTCCTTACTCATATAACCACACCTCTCTCATCTAACAAATCCATACTAACTTACCCTATTATCTTACACCGTGAAGTCCTATACTTACTAACCTTCACTCTATAAAAATTATGCCTTTAACACTTAACTCTATCATTCCTCTTCTCCTACTTAACATCCTGCATTACTACTACACTCTTACCTCCAACATCTTAGGCTTAGCCAAACTCCTGTAGTAGCCAAACATAGTACAACTACACTTCCTCTACCTGACAAAACCCATATTAATATACTTTCAACCAGTCCCTACCTTCCCCCTCGCTACCATAAAGTACACCATTACAGACTCACAACCTCCAAACGGTTCTATCTAATACCCATCAAATACACAAATATCTTTCAAACCACACAAACACTTTTATTGATACATGGGGACATCCACCTAACCCAGGTCCCAACACCATCCTCAATCCCACTCCTTCAAACCACATAGCTAACTCTACTAGCACACCTTCTCCACTGACTCCCTCTCTATTGCTCACTTAAATATTCGTAGCATTAATAACAAATTAACACAACTCCATGCCTTAATTGATTTCTATGCCTTTGATATCCTCTGTCTCACAGAAACCTGGCTTAAACCCAGTATCAAAGACAATGAATTTACTCCCCCTGGCTATAGCACCTTAAGGCTAGATCGTCTTAATAAAAAGGGCGGAGGAGTGGCCATCCTATACAAATCTCAACTTCAGGTAGCCTTAATTAACTCCTTGCCCCCCTCCCCAGCAAATGCTGAAATACTTTGCACCAAACTCCAAGTTAATAAATCCAAAGCTATAAACATAATATGTTCCTACATCCCCCCAGGTAAGAACATCAATACCCTGGAAAATATCCTTAGCTGGGCCTCCTGTAGCTTTCCCCAAGAAACCATACTCTTAGGTGATTTCAACATTGACTGGAACTCCTGCAAATCCCCCTCATCCTCCATCCACCTTAATCTCTTTAACTATCATCAAACCATCAACTCCTCTACTAGAATAAATAAATCCACCCACAAACAAACCATTCTAGACTGGATATTGACCAACAACAATCCCCTCTCCTATAAAACAGGAATACTCCTGACAATATCAGTGACCACCTCCTTACCTTTATCACTAAACAGAAATTCAACAATCCCAAACCAACTACTTATCGTACCAAACACAACAAAACAGACTTCAACCTAGCATCCTTTCAGAATGAACTCAAGGAATACAACTGGTCTACTCTAAAATACCTCCCAATAGATGAGGCTGTAACCCATTTCAACAATACCTTCCTACAAATTCTAAACCAACATGCTCCATCCCGCTTAGCCAGAGTCAAATCCAAAGCAGCCCCATGGCTCTCTAAAACAACTAAACAAACTATGCGAGCTAGAAATAAACTATGGTCTAAATGGAGGTCCACAAAAAATCCAATTGACCATCAAAACTTCAAACAGCTGAGAAATAAAACTAAGAAGCTTACCATTCAGGACAAGAAAAACTACCACCTTCAATACCAACAAAACCAACACCAAAACCCAAAACAATTTTGGTCAGGAATAAACAAACTACTCCACCCAGGTAATACCAAAACACCTACCCCAGATAGCCTAGCACAAACCCAACCTAACATAATAGCCGACACTTTCAACAACTTTTTCTCTCAGACAGTCACCTCACTTGCAAGTACCATGACTCCTCAACCCTCCAAACTACCCCCACTCAAAACAGCACACACATGCTAAAGTTTAATACTGTCTCAACAACCTATATACACAAGCTACTATCTAAACTCAAACCCTGCACCCCTTCTGCAGATAAGCTTCCAGCTGAATATCTGCAACTAGCTGCATCGAGATAGCCTACCCAGTCTCCATCTTAATAAACAGAACCATAACTGAATCCAAAATCCCATCCTGTTGGAAAATCTCATATTATTCCCTCCATAAAGGAGGAAACTCCAACGAACTCTCCAATTTCCTATTGCCCTTCTATCTCCTCTATCCAAAATAATGGAACGCTGCATTCACCATCAACTTCTACATTACCTCTTAAATAACAATTTGCTTGTAGACTCACAACATGGTTTTAGACCCTACCACAGTACTTCAACTGCCCTTCTCTCCTTCACTGACTCTATCAATAGAAACCGCAACAACAACCTGTTCTCCTCTGCAATATTCTTAGACCTCTCAAAAGCATTCAATATGGTCAACCATAAACTTCTCCTCGATACCCTACAATCCCTCTCACTAGATTCACAGGCATTACAGTGGTTCAACTCTTACCTGACTAATAGAAAACAAGCAGTCCTCTGGGACAGTCATCTATCCTCTCAAATCCCAGTTACTATTGGCGTCCCACAAGGATCCATCCTAGGTCCCCTACTTTTCTCTATTTTCATAAATAACCTGCCCACTTCCCTCCCTACATCCACTTGTATACAGTATGCAGATGATTCCACTCTCATCTGCTCTGCTTCGTCCCCAGCACAACTCCACTCCGCTACCCAGGTGGTCTTCACTGCAGCAGAAAAATGGTTCCAACATATCTGTCTCCTCCTAAACCCCAAAAAAAAACTGCTACTTTTCACCCCTACCTCTAAATCCACCCCTATCACTTTTTCCATTGTATCATGCAATGGCACTGTCATCCAACCTGACTCTTCCACTAAGCTGCTAGGCATAACCATAGACAATCAGCTAAATTTTGACTATCACATTGACTTAACTATCAAGTCAGTCAATAAAAAGATGGGTGCCCTTTACAGACTTAAGCCCTTCCTTACTGCTACTTCAGTGACTCTCGCCCAAACTCACCTCATTTCTACATTATTGTATGCCTCTCCTTCCTTTATCAATATATCTAAAGCTAATCTTCAAAAACTGAATACCCTACCACAGTATAGCCAGATTTGCCACTGGCTCTCTATTCCAAACTCATCACTGTCTTAACTTAAAGAAACTAAACTGGCTTGAACTTCCTAACCTAATACTACTACAGCAGCTAATCATCACTTTTAAAATTCTACATCACCCTTCCAACACACCCATACTAAATAAACTCATCACTCCTTATAAAAATCTCACTACACTTAGATCAGCTAACAAGCTACTAGTTACTACTTTGAAAACTCATCACTCCTTATAAAAATCTCACTACACTTAGATCAGCTAACAAGCTACTAGTTACTACTTTGAAATCTCATAAATCAGGTGATTCCTTATTTGCAAACACTGTTGGTTCTTACTGGAATAAACTCCCCATAGAACTGACCTCCCTAGGCTCATGTCAGCTTTTCAAAAAACAAATGAAAACTCACCTAATAACTCACTGGCTATGCCCTTGCTCCAATCCTGACTGACCTCAGCAAACTTATTACTCTCTTCAGTCTGCACTTGTGCACTTTTGCTCTTCTGTTCTAACTTAAACTGACTTCCACAGTCCCTTTATTTACCTCCATTCTTCTGTTCTTAGTTCTGTTTGACTCCCCTCTGACCACTCTGATTTTCTGTCTCTTGCTTCTTTTAGCTGACCTCCTATAATCCTGTTACCTCTTACATTTCCTCACTAACTTTTTTCCCCCTCTCCTTTTCCTACTACTTGTTCCTTAACCTCACTAAGTCCAGAATTCCTGTACCTAACAGTAGCTGTACTTTATTATTCCTTTCTCTTCGTCATTTCTTCCTTTATACTTTCTTTAACCTTTTAAAATCTTTTACACTACTAACCTGCATGTTTAACACTATATATTAACCACTTTCATACTTACAACTAATACCTACTTGTTGTCATGACTAGCTACTATGGATATTTTTCTACTTTAAATTGTTTTGTGGATACTGAAGCTTTTCTCCTCAGTCCCTGTCTGAATTTTGATTGTCATCTACTCAGATTTGTACATGAAAAACGTATTTGTATTTGTATTTTGCCGTATTATACTATGTTAGTTTTAGTTTTATTTGTATAGTTAGTATTACTAGTGACTTTATTAACTGTAGTGTATTAGTTCTGATAGTGGAGCTTTTCTCCTCGGGCCTCTGCTGAAAATGGACATGTATCCAGCCAGACTAGCCCGGTTAACAAATGTAAAATAAAAATAAATAAAAATAAATAAATAAAATAAATAAATGTGAACTGAGTATTTAGTGTTCCTTTAGGGAACAATGTAGATTTAGATGAAAGTTTTTTGACGGTTCAAAAACAAGTTACACATGTGAACAATAACAATGTGCCATTTGATGTAGTACTTGATGAGAATTTCAGGACTGAACCATCATTAAGTCATATGCTCTCGGACAACGAAGGAGATGGGGAACGCCTATTGGCAAACAACTTTGGGAGCGTGTTATTTAGCAAACCGACCATTATTACTAATAATAAAGGGGATTTTAAATTATATAATTATACTCAGGTTGTATTTGATACTGAAACAGTGAATTTGTTCTCCAAGGGATTTAATTTTGTCCCATGTAAGAAAGGTAACTTGGTCAATTCATTACTAGATTTGAAATTATTTACACGCAAGTTGAATTTGAAAATTCTGTTTCAAGATAACAATACTAATTGTAATATTAACACCCAAGGGAAGACTTTAACAAAACCTAGCGTATATAATCCACCCATGAATGATAGGGTAGCAATATTTGAGAAAATTAGTGAAACAGATTTAAGACAGTTCTATAAGAATTACCAACAACCCATGCACACTAATTTGACCAATCAGGAACAGGTCATTCTTAAGAAGATCTTAACTACAAACAACATTAGAATTATGAAACCCGATAAGGGTAGTGGCGTGGTAGTTGTTGACAAAAATGATTATATTTTATACATGTCCACTATGTTATTGGGAGACTCTTATGAAGAGGTTAGCATAAACGAAATTAATATTGCATATAAAAAGATTGATTTGACACAAAGATATGTTATATCAAGGTGAAATTTCAGAAGTTGAATGGAATTTTTTATGTAATGAACATCCAGTAGTGAGTGGTATCTTTGGAATACCAAAAATACATAAGGGGCTTGATAATTTACAATTTAGACCCATTGTAGATGGCAAAAGGAATAAAACTTATTTCATTAGTCAATTTCTGGATCACTATTTTAAGTTGGGGATGGCCAAGTTTACCTATATTGTTAAGGATTCATGGGACTTTTTAGGAAAATTAAGTTCTTTTGAATTTAACCAGGGTTATATTTTTGTGACTATGGATGTTAACAACCTGTTTACAGTGATACCACATGATATCGGGTTGGTTTGGTTAGAGGAGCAACTTTTTGAGACTAACTTATATGACCAGGATAGAATGAATGTGTGAAGTAAACTTATGGAAATGGTATTAAGATATAATTATTTGTATTTTGAAGGTAACTACTACCGGCAAGTTAACGGAGTAGCCATGGGGGCGGCTTGTGCCCCCATGTTTGCAAATTTTATTATGACTTACTGGGAACTTCATTATTTGTTCAACACTGAATTTTATACACATGTAAGATTTTATTCAAGATTTCTAGATGATTTGTTTTTTATTTGGGATGGTGATCAAGCATTGTTGGAGGTGTTTAAACAGCATATGGTTTTTGAAATTTACACACGAGATCAATAGAGATACAATTACATACTTAGATGTTAAGTTATCTGTGGATAAAATTAACAGTACATTAAAATCAAATATTTTTAGGAAGCCCACCTTTTCAAACTCTTACTTACATTACGAAAGTTGGCACCCTGACCATCAGAAAAAGGCTATTGTTAAGGGCCAAATGGTCAGGGCTGCAAGAATGGTTAGCAATGAATTGGAATTTATTGATGAATTAAGATTTATGATGTCCTTATTTATTAATCGGGGTTATCCAGAAGAATTATGTATTAATGTTTTAGAGGAGGTAAAATTTAAAAGGGAAACAGGAATATATAAAGCTATTTTAAGCATTAACAATAGTTTAGTTAACAATTTAGGGGATAATAGTAATAATAAAAATGTGAATTTTAATTTTAACACTATCCCCCTTTTATATCACCACCTTTAATGACATTTCTCATGTCATTAAAAATATTATTAATAAAAATTGGAATTTGGTGGCAACCGATAATAATTTAGGAAAAGTTTTTCAGGGCAAAATTCCATACATTTATAGAAAGGATTCATCATTTAAAGATTTATTTGAAAGGGAATTAGTCAACAAGGAAGTTGCCCTTAATAAACGTATAGGTAATTTTAAGTGTGGTAGGTGCTCTGTATGCAGTTATATTCTTAACACTGACAAGAGTATTAAGGTTAACCATTATAATATCAAAATAGGTGGCTATTTTAATTGCTACTCTACTAATGTGATCTACATTGCTTTGTGCCAACAATGTGACGCATTTTACGTTGGGAAGACGAGTAGACACATGAGGGATAGAATCAAGGAACATCTAAATGATATAAAAAATTCCAAGAAAACCAATGCCTTAGCAAGACATGTCGCACAATGCACCAGTCACCATTTCAAGTTTTTTGGGGTATCACAAATCAGGAATGATCCACAGGGCAGGATTACTGCCTATGATTTAGATGCACAAGAGTTGAGAATGCAAATTTTGTTGAATGCTTACAATCGTCCAGGTTTAAACGAATACTGTAGTATTAAGCCTATCCTAAGACTTAATAACCTTAAGGGGAGATAATATTGAAGTAGAATTGTAGTTTAGTACGACATTTATTATGTGTGTACATATTTTTACACTTATCAACATGAACTTTATATTTTTAGATTATTAATTTTGATCAGGTCAACAATAATTGTACCTAATATATATATATATTTTTTTTATTTATTTTTTTTATTTATTGTTATTCATATTTGGAACTCACATTAGTGTTACATAATTAACTATGATATATATGATAGTATAGTTAATAATAATATATATACATAGAATAGTATTAAATTAATCATATTACATTATATTTATATAATCTATATTTATATTTACATTTATGTTGTATTTATGTGATATCAATATAGTATATAGTTGATATTTTTAGCACCCCTATACATGCACACATCTTTATAAATACCTTATATATATATATATATATATATATATATATATATATATACACATTCATTACACAAATCATACAAATTACAATTTTTTTTCAAACAAGTTTTAATATTGCATTGATTAATTGTGTAATTGGATTATCTGATGAAGTCTATGGAGGTCATTCTTTTTGGTTCTAGTAGCGATTTTTTGGAGCAGTTTTACTGTGGAATTATTTTATTCCTTTACAGTTATTTTTTGTGAATTTTGCTTGGAATTCTGGCAACATTTCCATCATATTGACAGTGTTTCCTGTTCATTGTGATATATTCCACCTCATTTCATATCTGCTCTAGTATACCACACCATCATGTATTCCATACATGTCCCTTCACATTCTTTCCTTATCATTCTTTCCCAAGTTTAAAAACCATGCCACACTGCGCTTCTGATACTAACTTTCCTTCTACTCAAATATTCCACTCTACTGCTGCTGTTAAAGCAGTACACAAATTAAAGGCAACGTGATTACCTACTTCAGCCTAAACAGTATCTTGAAAAATTGTGCTGACCCCAAAGTTTAGCTGCACTCAAAAAATAGTACTGTAAGCCTTACTGAAGGAAGGTTAAAAAAATGTAGATGTAATCCCTCATCCCTCCCGCAAGAAAGATACTACCCTACTAAAGACACAAAAGCAAGGTCAATACTGTTCACAGAGAAGTTTGCATGGTCAAAATTCAAGACCACCAGTGTCCAATGCAATTAGGATTACCTCAATTAAAGAAAGCAAATGTATGGCAAAAAAGCACCTTAACTACAAAAACATAATCGCAGCACTTATGACAGGATGGTCAGACTCTCCCCATCCAAACTCTCATAATGAACAATTGGCAAATCTTCATTACAAAATTGATGGCAGAAGCATTTGCACAACACATCTCTCATTTCAGTGACCCTTCTATATCTACATCTGCTGAATCCATCTGTGGCTTTGTTACGGAGTTACTATTTACAATAGTGATTCTTAACCCAAGTCAATAAACAACTCAAAAAAGTTTCCATTTATAGAATGACTAGTTGTGATGGTCTTACCCAAAATTTGTTAAGATATGCAACACTTTCTTTGTACAGGCTGTATAATACAACATCACAACACTGTACAGCATGTTTACTGACCTCTGGAAAATAGCTAGTTTTACTCCAATCTCTAATTTATTCTCTAGCACAACACCAAACTCTCGTCATCCGTACTATATCCACTGGCCAAACTCCTGGAAAAAGCTGATGCTTCCTAGCTTCAGCAGGGCATAAAATTCTATGAACACCTCCCTAAACACTGCCATGGCATCAGAAAAGGCCAGAGTACCACCTTCAGGCCACTGTATTTTGGTTACCTGGATTCAGCCATCTTCATTTACTTATCCAAGGTTTTTCTTTGTGAATAATTCTTTCTTTATCAAATAACGTTCTCTAGTCTTCACTTTAAGTTAGTTCTCAAGAGTACCCGCCCGACAATTCTTTAAAACTGTCCTCGCACATTCTCAGTTAAACCTCCACCCAGTTTTGGCTGGTGTTCCCCAAGTCTCTATCCTTGAATCATTACTTTTTGTTAACTACATCTGTTCCCTGAATTTTACTCAAAGTACAAGCAAATCAGCCAGTGATGTGGCGTAGAGGAATACAAACAATTCCTCAGCGCTGCTCTTGGTTTTGCTACTTCATTTGAGAGTTAGAGAATTTTCTGCATATAAAACCATCTGCTGCTAAAAGAACGAAACTATGTATGATTTTGCACTTCTACTGATTATTTTTACTGTGCTTCATAAGAATCCTATATTATTGTTTCCACTGCTGCTGCTGCTGCTGTAGTACTCAACTACACTGTGCTCATTAGTTTTACAGGACTCTAGTATCTAGACTGTGTGGTTTCCCTGCACTTGAACTCCAAAACCAGTATTTTTACACTAAGAGGGTATTCTTAGTACACTATTGTGGCAGAAATGTGTTGTAGCAAACCTATCTGAGTTGGTGGCTGATGGCTAGAAGCTTATTGTTTGTTTTCCTGTTGTAGAAAGTACAGTGGTGTACACCTACCATAAATGTAGATGTTAGAGTGTCTTCACTGTTGCAGTCATAACTGTAGGGTGTTCCTGCAGGCAGGCAGCCCAAGGTCGGCCAGAATTCCAAAGTCTGGGTCCGGCGTCGGCTGTACCAGCAAGTACCCTGACGTCAGAACACAGAGGTATAAAGCTGACAGCCGACGCCATCTTCTCCAGCCTTTCTTGCCCCAGATGTCAGAAGTTACCCAAAATAACCAAAAGGTGTCCAAAAAGGAAACACAAATACACCACAAAAGAAGAGGAAGATAGAACAAGCAAAAAATAAGAGGGGATTGGTGGGAGGGAAACACTGACTGCAACAGTGAAGACACTCGAACATCTACATTTATAGTAGGTGTACACAACTGTACTATGTTCTTCGTGTTTCACTGTTGCAGTCATAACTGTAGGGTGGAATCCCAAAGCTGTGATGAGGGAGGAGGTTATGCAGAAGAATGGGCAGCCAGAAGACCCTGCAAGACAGCAGAGGCAAAACCTGCCCTAGACTTAGAATACAAAGGGAGATTATAGTGCTTAGAAAAAGTATGCACTGAACTCCAAGTGGCAGCTTCCAAAATGTCCTTCGTAGGAACTCTTCTGAGAAAAGCTGCTGAAGTGGCAGCTGCTCTAGTAGAATGACTTCTAACAGTACCTGGAATCTGCTTCCCAAAGTGAGAGTAACAAAACCTTATCCCATGAGCAATCCATTTGGAAATAGTTTGTTTAGAAATAGCCTTGCCTAGAGAACTGGAGGCATAAGAGATAAGCAACTGATCAGATTTTCTGAAATCTTTAGTTCTGTCCAGGTAAAACCGTAGTTGTCTGTGTACATCCAATGAATGTAAAATCCTTTCCCCTTTGTTTTGAGGATTTGGAAAGAAAGTAGGAAGGTGAATAGTCTGATTTAAAGCCACTTTAGAAATCACCTTAGGCATAAATGTAGGATTGGTCCTCAAGGCAACTCTGTCTTGGTGGAAAATAAGGTATGGTTCCACAGCCATGAGAGCTTGCAACTCTGACACCCTTCTGGCAGAAGTCAAAGCTAATAAAATAGCTGTCTTCCAGGATAAGAACTTGATATCCGAGGATAAGAACTTGATATCCGAAGCAGCAGCAGGCTCAAAGGGAGGTAAAGTAAGTTTTTCCAAAACATAATTAAGATCCCAAGCAGGAACAGGAGGAGTTCTGGGAGGTCTTAAATTCTTAGCCCCTCTCAAGAATTGTCTCACCAGCTGGTGAGAGAAGATGGGGGATCAGTGTTGTAATGAGCCGAGATAGCAGAAGCATGGATTTTAATGGAAGAAAAGGAGAGGCCTTTAAGCAAAAGGTCTGAGAGGTAAAGTAAAATGGAAGAAATGTCAGGCAAAAGAGGATCAGAACCTCGATCCCGCATCCAAATACAAAATCTTTTCCATTTAGAAGCATAAGATTTTCTAGTGCTAGGGTGCCTAGCTTCTAAGAGAACATCCAAAACTTGTTTGGGAAAAGCAAGAGGAATCAAAGGCCCTTGTAGAGCCAAGCTGCCAGGCAAAGAGTCTTGATTTGAGAGTGTAGCATCTGACCCTGATGCTGGGACAGAAGAGAAAGAAACAGAGGCAGAATCCATGGAGGTTCCAAGAACAGGTGTCTTAAAGTTGGATACCAAAACTGCCGAGGCCAATTTGGAGCTATCAAAATGATAATCTTGGGTTTGTCCTGTTTTATTTTCAGTAACACCCGAGGCAGAAGAGGAAGAGGAGGGAAGGCATATCCCAAAAGATTCCTCCAGCTGAAAGACAGGGCATCCACTTTCCAAGCTGTTTTGTGGAAGGACCTGGTGCAAAAGAGAGGCAGCTGATGATTGAGATGGGATGCAAACAGATCTATCCGAGGGCAACCCCAAACTGCCGTAATCCTGCTGAATAAGTTGGGGTCCAGCATCCATTCGTGAGGATCCAAAATATTTCTGCTTAGGCTGTCTGCTAAGAGATTCTGTTTTCCTGGAATGAATTGAGCTTGAAGATGCAGATTCAGATTTAGAGCTGTGTCCCATAAACTCATGGCTAGTCTGCAAAGGGGGTATGAGTGAGAGCCCCCTGCTTGTTTATATACCACATGACTGTGGTATTGTCTGTGCGAATCAGAAGATGTCCTGGTTGCAAAAGATTCTGGAAGGCTAGAAGAGCATTTTGGACTGCCAACATTTCCTTCAAGTTGATGTGCCAGGGAAGATGCTACTTTGTCCAATAGCCCTGCTGGCAATTGTTTAGGTAATGAGCTCCCCAAGCATAATCCGAGGCGTCTGTGGTTATGATCTGAGCAGGATGAGGTAGACGAAAGGGATTCCCTTCGTTTAAAGCACAAGCCCTGGACCACCACAGGAACTCTTTTTGGAGGCAGGGAATCAGAGGTATCATTGTTTCCAGGCTGTGGTAATGCTGAGACCATACACTCTTTAGGTACCATTGAAGTTTTCTCATATGAAGCCTTGCATTTGGGATCAACAGGATGCAAGAAGCCATGTAGCCCAATGCCTGCAGGAATTTCCTTGCAGTGAGCTGAGTTAAAGTGCCAAGGTCTTGAAAATTGATGCCAGCTGTACTTGCTTTTCTGGAGTAAGGAAGGCCCTTTGTAAGCTTGTGTTTAGAAGAGCTCCCAAAAAGATCATTTGTTGAGAGGGGATCAAATGTGACTTTTTTGTGTTCACTGAAAATCCCAGTAGTAGGAGAAGATGCTGAACAAACTGCAGATGTTGAAGTAAAAGATCCTTGCTGTCCACCTGAATAAGTAAGTCGTCCAGATAGGGGTAAATTTGAATCCCTTGGAGTCTGCAATAAGCTACTACTGGTGCCAGACACTTGGTAAAGACTCTGGGCGCAGTAGATAAGCCAAAGAGCAGTACAGAGAATTGAAAGCGTCTCGAACCTGCCTTGAATCTGAGGTATTTTCTGCGTTCCTGTCTGATGAGAATGTGTAAATAGGCTTCCTTCAAGTCCAATGTCACCATCCAAGCATCCTGGGAGGGCATGGGAAGAAGTTGTTGCAGAGTAAGCATCTTGAATTTTGGAATCTCCAGAAAGGTATTTAATACTGAGAGGTCCAGAATAGGTCTCCATGAGTTTTGTTTCCTTGGGACCAGAAATAGTCTTGAGTAAAAACCTTTTCCCATCTCTGGAAGTGGAACAGGTTCTATGGCTCTCATGGCCAATAAAGCGTCCACTTGATTTAAGGCCTCTGACCACTGATGTTTTGGCAGATCCGGCCAACCTGAAGACCTTGGCAGAGTATGAAAGTGGAATTTGTAACCTCTTAAAATCACATCTAAAACCCATTTGTCCTGGGTAATAGGAGTCCAATTTTGGTAGAAAAGAGAAAGTTTTCCTCCGAGAGGGGCTACCAGGCAAGGAGGACCTGTAACCCAACAGAGAGAGTCATTGGGTCTGCTTCTTTTGTGATTGAGGTCTGTCTTCTCCCCTTCTAGGTGAAGAAGCAGTCCATTGTCTGGACCTGTAAGAGGCCTGAGCCCGACCTCTGGAGCATCTATATCTTCCCCATTGAGGCCTGTCAGACTTGGGAAAGGACCAATTTTTGGAGGGCCAATTTCTAGAAAATCTAGGAGGCTGAACTTGTAAAAAATCTTTAACAGTCTGCATATATTTTGCTTTTTCTTCCATCTTTTTAATAACCTCCTCAGCCTTGGATCCAAATAAAACATCATGCTGAACAGGGGCATCTAACAGTTTAGCCTTAACCTGCTCAGGTAAATTCTGCTCACGAAGCCAAGCATGACTCCTGATAACAGTACCAGAGGCTGCGGCCCTGCAAGAAGCTTCCAAGGCATCAAAACCACAATGTAAACTATGTTTGCTAACTTGTTCAGTTGCATGCAATACATCCTGTAATTCCTTGTCCTCTGCACATGCAGGAAAGGTAGAGAGCCGTTGCTTTAAAACAGACAAAAGAAATTGCTGATACTTGAACATGTGAAACTGGCAATTTAAAGCTCTAATAGAAAGAGTAGCAGAAGTGTAAACCTTTTTGCCCCACCTGTCCAAGGCACGAGAATCCTTTTCAGAGGGAATAGGATTTTTACATGAAGCGGCCTTAGCAGCCCTAGAACCCTGAGAAATGGTTTCAGGATCAGCAGAAGGGTTCTTAAATAAGAATTGATGGGAGTCAGAGACTCTGTAAAATCTATCAGGCTTAGAAGGAGCAGGCGGCAAGGAATCAGGATTCAGGTTAGCTTCAGAGAAAGCATCATCCACAATATCAAGTACAAGAGGAATAGCCAAAGGTCTGTGTTGAGGGAGAAGGAGAAATTCCCTAAGTCTCTTCTTGGAAGCAGAATAATCCTGACCTTCCCAATGAAAATGCTCCCTCATCTCATGTAAGGTTTCCCCAAGAGAAATCTTCAGGGGGAGAAGCAGAGGGAATAGAGTCCTCTGCATCAGAATCCTCATAAGGAGGAAAAGAATAATCCTGGTCAGAGGAAGAGACAGAAGACACAGAAGCCTGATCAGAAGAATCATAAGGAATATCCTGTCTAGGCCTTTTTTCTGGAGGAGGGTGAGAACCCCTAATCATTGTAAGTAAATCTTCAGCCATCCGTAGTAATTGCTTCTGGGACTTGGGAGCTGTATCAGAGGAAGCTTGAGAAGAAACCCTTGGTTTAACAGGAGTCTTTGACTTTGCCTTTGTCTTTGTAGAAATAGTGATATGAGAAGGCCTGAAAACCCCCTCAGAAGCCGGTACCTGCACAGCGGTTCCGGACCCATCTGAAGGAGCGACGTCTGAAGGTCCTGCAGCAGATAAAATACTAGGCCTAGAAGGCTCCCCATGGGAGTCCGTGTCGGCCATCGGTTCCGAAGTGGCGGACGACAGGGGCTGCAAAAGCACCTCACTGACGACCACCGAACCCGAAGCTGGCTCCGGCTACAAAGTATCTTGTTTGGACCTCGGAGGCCTATCCTTGTCCTTGCGTTTCTTTTGAATTCCGGTTGTCGGTAAAGTATCCGACGACATCCTATAATTGAATAGTCTGCCGAAACAATTCAAGGCTCAATCGTACCTACGCTTGATAGTGCGAGAATTAAACATGGCACAGAACCGACAGCAAGAAACGTCGTGGTCAGGGCCTAAGCAAGGTAGACAGTAAGAGTGGAAATCTTTATGAGGTATTTGTTTTCCACACGATATACAATTATTAACTTTTTCTGACATCGGAGAAGCAAGAAAAAAGTTTCCCCAACGGGGTACTTAGCTTGAGAAGAGAAGTAGAAAACTTCGGACCGATGACAATCAAAGCACATTGTCCTGAATGCGCCAACCAAGGACTTGCGAGCTGCTTTCCACCACACGGCAAGAAAGACTGGAGAAGATGGCGTCGGCTGTCAGCTTTATACCTCTGCATTCTGACGTCAGGGTACTTGCTGGTACAGCCGACGCCGGACCCAGACTTTGGAATTCT
Organism: Protopterus annectens; assembly: GCF_019279795.1. Taxonomy (NCBI): domain Eukaryota; kingdom Metazoa; phylum Chordata; order Ceratodontiformes; family Protopteridae; genus Protopterus; species Protopterus annectens. The sequence goes on from NC_056735.1 coordinate 312,249,499, forward strand.
GGCCGACCTCGGGCTGCCTGCCGGCAGGAACACCCTACAGTTATGACTGCAACAGTGAAACACGAAGAACATCTGCTTTTTCTGATTTTATAGAAGCCCAGTGTTTGCACTAGGCTGCTCCACTCAGTGACAATCAGCAGTGCCCTGTATTGATGCTAATGCTTTCAAGTAAAATTTTCCCTTAGAATAACTAACTCTGCAACCATTCCCAAACCCCCTGCTGCTCTAAGAGCATCTGAGTTGTGCAGAGAGCAACATAACCTTGTTGGAAAGCTACAGTTCACATGGAGTATAGCACCCATTCATCGTCAGTGTGCTACCTTCCCAGTCCAGTCAAATCTACCCACTCTTCTCCCTGGTTAAACCCATAGTAAAGAAACCTGGAACCACAGATAGGCACTTTCCTGCTAGCTATGTGGCCAGCCTGGTGGACATGGGCATATTGAGGCAATATAACAATTGTCTCATGTATACAGACAACCACATAATCCTGAAACAAACACGCACAGTATGTGTGAGACATACTTATACTATGAAAATTGAGACACAACTCACATATTGATGAATCAAATGACAAACAGGTTGCCAGCACACGCACATCATTTTTCTCACTAAATAAGGTCTCGACACATAAACCCACATATGCGGAGGTACTCAAGTAACTTACCAAACCCTCAGAGGCCTCTGGTACACTACCATCAGAAACCACACGCAAACAAAACCAAGTCAACACCAGCCACTACAGAAGAATACACAGCAGAGTCTTCACAAGCAAGCCCCCTAAGGTGAAACACCACACATTCAAACATCATGGTCATAGAAGACTCCATCATGAGAGACAGGGAAACCCCCCCTCACCAGGTTAGATAAAGAGATGGTTACAGTCAGTTGCCTGTCAGGGCCAGGATTCACCAGATCACACCAATACTCAGGTCACTCGACCACAAGTAACAGTATGACTCAGTCATAATTCATGTGTGTGTGTGAATGACCCGAGACATACTTCCCTGGACTATATGAAGAGAGACATGATGGACCTCTCTGAATACGTGCCACAGGCGGGTTTGAGCCTCGCACTTAGCAGCATTCTACCCTCACCAGGAAATGATACCACAATACAAACAGAAAATGACTGACTTCAATAATTGGCTTAGCTACTGGTGTCATTCTAAGGGGATTCGGTATTTTTCTGCCTGGTATAACATGATGGACAGACCACACTGCTTTGCCAGAGATGGTCTGCACCTGTCACCACTAGGCTTTTGAATACTGACCACGGGATTATCCACAACCACAATGCCTTTTTTAGGCAGTGCCAAACTAACAGAACTACCAATGTAACAAATTCCTCTAAGGCCAAGCAGAAGGTACTAGTGCTCAATGCTGTGAGTCTTAACAAGAAACTGCACTTCCTGGAAGCTCTCCTCACCCTGGAGAATGCCATGGCCTCAAACTGAATGCAAAGAAATATATGATAATAATACCCTTTGGGAGATCAAATACCCCTGCAAATTACACCACTGACAGCATTCCTAAGAGTGGACCCAATGGGGAGAAATCTAGGTACTCAGATACACAGTAATCTGAACTTTGCCCACCATGTGTCCACAGTGGTAAGGAAATCCTTTTTTTTGGCTCAGCTTATAAGTAAGGGCATTGTATCCAGATCTAAGGATGTCATAGTACTGCTGTATTCAACCCTCATTATGCACACCATTTTGCGTATTGTACCTAGTCAGCCACTGTAGCAAGACAGCACGTGCATATAAGTTACCGAGCACAGGCAAGATCAGTGCCATTTTATGTAGTCAGCCAGAGTGAATGCTGGCATGAATGGAGATGCACATGCAAGTGTGCTTGAAGTAATGAGTCAGTCAGTTAGCTTGAATACATGTTCTAGTTACACCTCCTGATGTGCTTATGTACAATAAACAACTTGAACCCATCACAGTGCCTCAGTGTCATTTGAATGCAAGAGGCATGCAACATGGTGTCAGAATGAGCTCTTTTTGTCCATACATATTTGAAACTGGGGACTATGTGAAAATTAATGGACAAAGGTTGCATATTGGGGGCCATTACAATTGTAATAGCAAAAGGGTGATTTATATGGCTAAATGACAGAAATGTCCCATTTTCTATATGGGTAAAACTAGTAGGAAATTGAAAATTAGAATGGGAGAGCATTTAGGTGACATCAGGCATGGTAGGGTAACCAGTGCACTATACAGGCATATAAGCGAACACACCACACATTGCTTTAAATTTTTGGTCTTGCAACACCTCAACGAGGATGAAAAAGGGGGTATTTTGGATGTACATTTGGATGTATTGGAATTAAAATGGCAATTGTTTATGGATGCCTCTAGATTTCCAGGCATCAATGAATCCATTAGTATTGCCAGTATTCTTAAACTTGATCAAATTTCAGGTTAGTTTTTTGGAGAACTTAGTTTTTAGGATTTTTTTTGGTTTGTTAATTTATGTAAATACATTTTAATACAAAACAATGTAATATTTTGTTTAAACCTTGTTTTTAAGAATTTTTTAAAAAATGTGGTGAATCATGTTAACATTGGAAGTTTGATATGGCTTTAAGAATTTTAATTGTTGCTTAATTGAATAATTTATAGGTGTATTTAACTTGGTTGGGTAAAGTTGTGATTTTTGTTCTGAGGAAGTCTCTGTAGTGGAGAGGAAAGCACTTAACTGTTTGTGAATAAAGTTGGTGTCCTTTGGAGTGCTCACATTCTTCTGGTTATACTGTATGGATTAATGCAACACCTGTAGAGCTTAAAGTAGACAATGGATCCAAGTGCAATGTTATATCAGGTAAAAGCTGGTGAGAAACTTGACTCAGCAAAGTGTGTAAAACTAGTTGCTTATGGTGGTAAAAAGATTCAAACTGATGGCACATTAGTTCTCACATGCCATTCTGCTGGGAACAGCTATGACTTACAGTTTTACATAGTCAATTGACACATGCAGTCATCGTTACGCCTCAAAGACAGTTTGAGAATGGGACTGATTTTGTTTAATAAAGAGGTCCATCATACAATTCTGAACAATAGCTTTACACAGAATATTTTTAGTGAATATGCTGATATTTTTCACAGACGAGCTTGGCAAACTTCCAGTCACAAATTCCATGAAGTAAGCCCAGTTGTCAGACCAGCAAGGAAGGTTCCGGTAGCAATGCAGAGCAAAGTAAAAGCAGAACTTGACAAAATGGTGCATTTGGGTGTAATTACTCCAGTAAGAGAACCAACTGAATGGGTATCCTCCATCATGGAGGCTCCATGGTCATAGCTCATAAGAAAAGCTCAGCAGAAATTTGAATATGTATGGATTCGAGACTTAAAGCGCTTAAATGTCCTCATCATTCGATGTGCACAGTAAAAGTAGTAACCACTCATGCCAAATGCCACTGTTTTTTCAGTCTCAGATGCAAAAAGTTCCTTTTGGCAAGTTTCACTGGATCACAAATCTTCATTCTTAGCCACTTTCAGTACACGATTTGGTAGATACAGATTTTTGAGAATGCCATTTGGGATAAATTCTGCTAGTGAAGTACTTCAACGTGCAATGGAACAATTTTTTTTCAGGTTATCCATATACTATCATAGAAGATGACATTATTGTCGGGGCCAATGGTGAAGACGAACATGATAGAAATTCTGGAAAGTTCTAGACTGTGCTTGTGAAGTAAATCATAATCTGAATCCTCAGAAGTGTAAATTCAAACTGAAAGAAGTTACTTATGTCAGTTCTGGCTTACAACCAGATCCGTCTAAGCAAGCAGCAATTCTTTAGATGCCAGTTCCAGAAAATGCCCCATCTTTACAATAATTTTCTTGGTATGGTCAACTATTTAGGAAAGTTCATCCCAGACCTGAGTGAACTCTCAGCACTGTTACATGAGTTGACATGCAAAAGTGTAAACTGATCCTGGTTGGAACAACATGAAAAAGCATTTGCCAAACGTAGGGAGCCTATAACAAAGAAGGTAACAAGAGATCCTGTACAGGTATTAGAAATATTTTGGAATTCTATGCAAGTCTCTATTAAGCAGAGAAATATGAAAATCAAGAAAAGATACAAATGAAAACATTCATGGAAAAATTAAATATGCCAAGGTTAGAGGTGGATGAAGCTCAGTTACTACTAACAGTTAGGATAGGAGGAGATGAGATAAAAATTGTGATGTATAACCATCCACAGGAAAGTCCCCAGGAATAGATGGTATTTCTGTGAAAGTGTGGAAGCTAGGAGGAAAAAACTGATAAAGATCCGGAAGGTTTTGTTTAACAGCATCTTAAGAGGAGGAGAATCACCACTGTCCTGGAAGATAGCAGTGGTAGCTGTAACACCTAAAGAAAGTGAGGATCCATTAGATCCAGCTTCATACAGGCCAATTTCAATACTAAAACATGATTATAAAGTGTTCATGTCTATAATGGCTAAAAGAATGGCAAAAGTAATGCCAAAACTGATAGATATGGATCAATTTGGTTTTGTCTAGGGAAGGCAAATAGTTGACAACATTAGCAGTGTAAGCTGGGACTTTATGAGCAGGGCAATGGAAGCATTTGCATTTCCTAAAAAAATAAGGTTGATTAGGAGAATATATGAGGGATCGGAGGTGAAAAATTAAAGTGGGTGGGGTCCTCTCTGATAATTTTTGCGTGAGCACAGGAACCAGGCAGGGGTGTCCCCTTTCTTCTTTATTATTTGCATTACATTTAGAACCATTGGCAAAGAAAATAAGGGACTCAGAAATTCAAGTATATAATTGGTATGGCAGTCAAGAAAAGCTAGCTTTATTTGCAGAAATATTACTTTGTACCTGACAAAACCAGAAAAAGACATTGAAGTGTTGTGGGACATTTTGAGACAGTTTTAGATCTTTTTGGGATACAAAATTAATAAAGCTAAAACAAAGGCAATAGCGGTAAATTGTGTACTCACACATGAACTAGTTCAGGAATACCCATATTTCTGGGGACATGATAAAATGAAATATAAAAAGAATATGGATTAAAATAATTATAGTGTGGCAGCTAAGGATATGTAAGATGAGACTAAACAAAAGATAATACAAAAACTGAGAAAATGGAAGCTCTGTTATGTGGATATGGATAGTAAGATACAAGCAGTTAAAATGTTTTTAGTCCCTTTAGTCTTATACACAGGTCAGGCATATTTTTTTTATCAACCAGAGAGGAAGTCATGGGTAGCAATTAATAAAGAGCTGAAGGACTTTATCTGGGAGGAGAAGGCGGCAAGAGTCAAATGGGATAAGCAGATTCTTCCAGTAGAACAGGGCAGATGGGATTACCCAATTTGAAGGGGTATTTCAGAGCTACAAAGTTAAGACTCCTATACATAGCACAAGCAGAAAACTATAATTCAAAGGGGAAAGGGATGAAGAGAAAACATGGGGGAAGCTCAACAAGAAGAGACTGGGATTTTGGATGCAGGTCTCATGCTCCTACCTAAGCACCCCACAAGTCTTAAATTCTATACCCCCCTTATAAAGATATCCGATTAGTTCACTATCCTACTGTACAACTTTTGATTTTCTACTCTTATCCCTTACTCTTCAATATACTCATGTCACACAAGCTTTTTGCTTCAAATGCTTTTAAAAATGAAACAAGTCAATAAGTAAACCTTTGTGCTAGCTTTACTAGCAATGTTTAAATGCTTCAAATTAAATCTTCAAAAAATAAATTCCTATCTAAAATGTACCATCTTAGCCAGGATAATTTAATGTTTAAAAATTTTCATAAGATAATTTTTCCCATATAATGTGCAACCTCTATATCTTTTGTAATGAATGTTATGCATGAAAACCTCTGGCTTATTATTATTTTTGCAAAATACGTAATCTCTCACTATGAATGTAACTGCTTGTGGAGCTTTTCGCCCTGGGCCTCCACTGAAAATGGGTTGCTCCGACCCAGTGGACTCTCCCAGTCAACAAATGCAAATAAATAAAAGAAAATAAAATAAACAGGAGAATAACAATAATTATGCAGAATACTATATCCATGAAGTAGCAGAAAGTATTCCAAGAACTAAACCAACACAGGAATGGAGAAAGGAGATTCTGCCAATAGGGATAACTGCAATTGGGGATACAGACAATTGACAAGAGGGGGCTGGTATTTATTGGAGAAAACTGGCAAAGGAACCTAGATACTGGGAGCAAATAACTAGAGATGGAGATGATAAAATGGGAAGACACCTAGAAGATTTAGTATTTTTGCCTGAAAATTTTTGCACAGATATTTTTATATCCCAAGTAGACTCCAGAGAATTTTTCCTCAGGCAGACAGTAAATATTGTAGGTGTGAAGGGAAAAACAAGGTAACTGAGAACATATTTTCTGGGAGTGCAGTGGGTTGGCGGACTTTAAAGATTCTCTGCGGGATGCACTGTCAGAGATGCTGGGTGGGCAGGTTGGTCTGACGAGACAGGTGATTTTTCCAAGCTATAATACAGAATCAAATTGCGTAAACGTGGTAAGAACTTGCTGTGTCTAATGAGGATTGTTGACAAAAAAGCAATCACTAGAAAATGGGAAAAAAAAGCTAAACCAACTAAACTGGTGGTGAATATAATAACAGAGATAAAAAGTACAGTTTTGTACCTACCATAAATGTAGATGTTCGAAGATCCACATTGCTGCAGTCCTTACATATGGGTAGTCCGCTGTCGAATACCAAAGTATTAGGCTGACGTCGGTCATGGGCGCTCAGATCTGACATCAGAGCGTCAGGGTATTAAAGCGCATGACCGACGTCATATCCTCAGTCTTTTCTTGCCCCAGATGTCAGAAGGCCCTAAAAAGAAAGGCCACAGCCAAAAATAGAATACTTCCCAAAAGGCATGTACAAATAACAGCTACCACCCAAACCATACAACCATTCCAAACTACAGAGGGAAGGAGGGGGACTGCAGCAATGTGGATCTTGAACATCTACATTTATGGTAGGTACAAAACTGTACTATGTTCTTCATCTCACATTGCTGCAGTCCTTACATATGGGTAGAATCCCAAAGCAGAGGTAAAGGGAGGCTGGCAAAATCATAAAGCATTGGGAGCTGCCAAAATGCCCTGTAGGATTGCAGTGGCAAATCCAGCCCTAGATTTGGAATAAAGAGGAAGGTGGTAATGTTTAGAAAAAGTATGCACTGAACTCCAAGTAGCTGCTTCCAAAATATCTTTAGTAGCTACTCCTTAAAAAGCTGTAGCAGTGGCAGTAGCCCTAGTGGAGTGAGGACTGATTCCAGTCGGAAACTCCTTACCATGATGAGAATAACAAAAGTAATACAAAAGCCAATCCACTTAGAAATAGTTTGTTTTGAAACAGGTTTCCCCTGAGAACCCAAAGCAAAAGAAACAAACAACTGCTGAGACTGTCTGAACCCTTTAGTCCTGTTCAAATAACAACGCAACTGCCTGTGAATATCCAAAGTGTGCAAAATTTTTCCCCTTTATTTTGGGGATCTGCATAAAAAGTAGGCAAATGAATTGATTGGTTCAAGGCCACATTTGAAACAACTTTAGGCATAAAAGTAGGATTAGTACGCAGAGATACGCTATCCTTATGAAAAATTAGGAAGGGTTCAACTGCCATAAGAGCCTGTAATTCAGAAACTCTTCTAGCAGGCGAAGGGCCAACAAAAAGCAGTCTTCCAAGACAAAACTTCAACTCAGCAGTAGCTGCAGGTTCAAAAGGAGGTAAAAGTTTTCCAACACAAAATTGAGATCCCAGGCAGGAGTAGGAGCTCTATGTGGGGGTCTTATGTTCTTTGCCCCTCTAAGAAATTGCTTAAACAAAGGATGAGAGAATAATGGAGGGTCACAGTCATAGTGAGCAGAAATGGCTACAGCATGAACTTTATAGAGAAAGACAAACCCTTGTCTAATAATTCTGTAAGATATTGAAGAGAAACACTTAAATCAGGCCTGGAAACATCAAAGCCCTTTGTTTTGCTCCAAATTAAAAATCTCCTCCATTTATCAGCATAAACTTTCCTTGTACTAGGCCTTCTGGCCTCCCAAAATAACATTCAAAACTTGTTGTGGAAGCTGCGACCCTCCAGGTTCTAGAACAGAATATGCCAGGCTGTTAGATGCAGGGACTGGATCCTGACATTGAGGAAATGATTGCCCTCCTGTGACAAAAGGTGGCAAAGGCCATGGAGGCTCCGTACTAAACTCCTCAGCAGAGGGTACCAGTGCTGTCGAGGCCAATCTGGAGCTATTAGAATCATGGAGGGCTTGTCTTGTCTGACCTTCAAGAGTACCTTGGGAGGAGAGGCAGAGGCGGAAAGGCATAGGCGTGAAGATTGCTCCAACTGAATGATAGAGCATCCACTTTCCAGGCTGTGGGATGAAACATTTTGTGCAAAACTTTGGCAACTGGAAATGTAGTGGAGAAGCGAACAGATCTATGTCTGGAGTTCCCCATATCACTGTCAACTTTGAAATACATGAGGATCAATTTCCACTGGGGATCCACTATCTGTCTGCTCAAAACATCTGCTAAGGAGTTCTGTGCTCCTGGTAGAAACCTTGCCTGAAGATTGAGGTGTAAACTGAGAGCAGTCTCCCACAAAATCATTGCTTGCCTGCAAAGTTGATGTACCACATGACAGTTGTGTTCAACACTTGCCCTGGGTGAAGTAAATCCTTGAAAGCCATCAATGCAAATTGGACTGCTAACATCTCCTTCAAGTTGATACGTAAATGTTGAAGTCTAGCAGGCCACGTGTCTTGAACCCATTTTCCATTGAGGTGTGCTCCCCAAGCCTTGTCCGAGGCATCTGTCGTTAAAATCTGACTCGCCTCTGGTCGGGTCACAGAGAGTCCCTTGTTTAGGTGACATTCCTGAGCCCACCACAAAAATTCCTTTTGAATGCAAGGTATTATTTGAATGACAGTGTCCAGATCTTGGCAGTGTTGTGTCCATACATTTTGAGATAAGCTTCCTCATATGCAGTTTGGCATTGAAGCACCAGAATACAAGATGCCATGAACCCAAGGCTTGAAGGACTGTCCTTGCAGTCAGCCTGGACCATAGAGACAATTGATGGAAGTAAAGGTTCTTTTGTCCGGGATCAAAAAGCCATCTGGGAAGCTGTATTCAGTCTCACACCCAGAAAGCACATTTCCTGAGAGGGTACTAGACTGGATGTTACAGAATACCCTAGGCACCTTAACACTGCCATCACATACTGTAGATGATGAAGAAGTTACTTGTCTTGAGCAAGAATCAGGCAATCGTCCAAATAAGGATAAATTTGTATTCCTCTGAAGGCTATCACTGGAGCCAGAACTAGATAAGCCAAGTGCAGAGAACTGATAATGTAAAGTCCCAGCGCAGGTACCTCCTGCAACTGGGCCTGATAGGAACATGAAGATAAGCCTCTTTGAGATCCAGAGTTACCATCCAGTGATCTTTGCCCAACAGAGGTAAAAGTTGTTGCAGCGTCAACATTTAGGTATGTGTTGAGGATAGATAAAGAATAAAACAGCCACCCACTTCTGACAGAGGGACCTGCTGTATAGCCCCATTTGAAGAAGTAAAGAAATCTTGTGAGCCTCTACCCTTTGCTGAGGAGAAATAAAACTGTAGCCCGGTCTATAATGTCCAACACCCATTTGTCCTGGGTGACTAAAAGCTGAAAATGCAGGTCATTGGGCCTGTTACGAAAGGACTGGCCCCTTCCCTCACCTGAAGATTGTGCAGGTGAACTCCAAGTGGCTAGAAGAGTAGCTCTCAGGCTCTGCCTACCGTCTAGATCTACCCTAGACTGTGAATCAGAAGAAGGATAGGCCCATCCCTTAGTAGGCCAATTCCTGCTAAACTTAGGAGGCAAGACAGACTCCACAGGAGAACCAAACAAAACTTCAGACTGTAAAGGAGCACCCAAAATTCTCCTTAGCCAGGGCGTGCCTGCGAATAACTGAACCAGTGGCAGCCACCCTGGAAGAAGCCTGTAACCACCTGTTCAGATTTTAGTTGAGTAGAAAAATTCTGATACTTCAACATATGAAACTGGCAATTCAAGTGGAAGAAGTATATACTTCTTACCCCCATCCAAAGCTAGCATCTTTATCCATAGGAACTGGTTTTTTTTCACACAAGAGCCCCCCGACTTTTATAGGTCCCTGGCTAATAGTTAAGCCTCTTCTGAAATCCTGACCTTCCCATTTAAAAAATGCCTCCCCCTCATAGGAGGTTCTGAAAAGAAAAAAATCTCTGGAGGAGAAGCAGAAAGGAGGAATCTCTGCGTCTGAATCCAGAATCAGGAGGAAAAATCCTGAGATAAACAGTCAGAAGACTCTATCTAATGAAGCTCTCATGGGAATCTGAGATTCCCTCTGGCTCACCCCCTAATATTATTCAGGGAGGGGCATAGAACCTCTGATTAAAAGAAATTAAATCTTCAGAACTAGGAAAACCCCAGGGAAACCTTGAAGGAGCCTAGAGACAGAAGGAGAAGGCCAGGACCACCTTAGGCAAGCCTTAGGAGAACAGCACAGAGAGAGGCCCCTGCCTGACCCCCTGGAGGCCCCTGCCCCTGACTTGCAAAAATTAAAGCCTCCCCTCCAACTCAAGCTCTCCCCTGGATCCACAGATCCACCCAGAAGTTTTGATTCCACGTACGTCCCAGAATCGACTTACCTACGTAGCCTGGACTTTAAAGAATTTCTCTTTAAGTCTTCGTAGCGCTGGCCGGAGGAAGGCGCATGATATATTCGGCGCACCGCTACTGAAGACACACCTCTCTAACGAACCTACGCTTAAGGGTGCGCTATTATTATACTATTAAACAAGGCTAATTTCTCGAACTCGTGCTCTCAGGTCCCCCAAACAGAATACAAAGAGAGTGTAATCCCCTGGCGCGTATCTGTTTCCAACTGGAAATGAGATATTTAGAAAAGAGTAGGTGCAAACTACATAGGAAAAAATGGGAATTGTGGGAACAACACATACAAGTTAAGAATGAGGTCTAAAAGGCAGCAGGACTTAAATGAGCTACTTACAGTAAGAAAGACTGGGTAGATTATAAGTGATGTACAATGTTTGCAACTGGGAGTGTGTCAGTATGGTTTGTGATGTAAAATGTTTGCGTCTAGGACTGTACTGGTGTGGTTTGTTTTCATTTATATAAATGTATGATTGCCCACATAATAAATGATGCTTTAATAAAGATGTTTCTTAATAAAAAAAAGGGGTCTATATTATAACAGCAAACAATCAAAAGATCGAACACTGTTATATCAACCCCTTAAAGTCGAAAGCTAAAATGAGCGAACAACTAGAAGAGCGATTTCTTTCCCAGGGAAGGAAATCGCTGTTCCCAAAAAAAGAAATAATAATAATAAAACACGCTAAACACTATTTTAAGTGGGGGGCTGTGCCCCCTCACACCCCTACTTAAATATACCAACTCCGAGATTGCACTACAGTGAAGGAAACTGCACAACCGGGACAGCTGGCCCAGCAATTTCTTTCCCTGGGAAAGAAATCACTGTTCTGGTTGTTTGGTCTTTTTAGTTTTCGACTTTAAGGGGTCGATATAACAGCGTTCAATCTTTTGATCATTTGCTGTTATAAAGTAGACCCAAAAAAGACAGGAATTGAATAATTTATGCAATATTGCTTAGGTTATATGACATATAGCAATATATATGGCTAAGTATAATGCTGATGTTAATACACTTTGATTACTTTTATCTGAATGTAAATTTGCCTATGTCTATGTTAATTACAAGCAATAATTTAATAAAGGTGTCGGGGGGGGGGCACCAAAAAGCATCTGACGTTCTGAAATGGAAAAAAGCCAGTCCACCCACACTGAGATATGATGTTTACAAAACGGTAACTCTTTTGTATGATGCTTCAAAGTACAGTCTTGGTGCAACACATCTTCAAGAAGGCATACCAGTAGCCTATGCATCCAGAACTTTAGCCCAAACTGAAATGCAGCATGCACAAATTGAAAAAGAGCTTTTACCAGCAGTGTTCTCATGTTCAAAGTTCAGTGATTATATTATGGCAACTCTGTTCAAATTGAGACTGATCAACCTCTAGTGACAGTTCTAAAGAAGCCAATACATACAGCCCCAGCACGCCTGCAATGCATGATGTTAACATTACAGAAGTACAATGTCAATATCGTGTATATAAAAGGCAAATACCTCTACATTGCTGATGCTTTGTCAAGAGTGCCCAGACAAAACACAACAGCATGAAAATGAGAAAGCAGACTTTGAAGTCATGGAAGTCAGAAATTTTTCACTGTTACGTCTTGATAACTCAGACCCAGTTCTCCAGAAGCTACAACATTTCATCAGTCAAGGATGGCCAGTACGACAAACTAGTTTACCATTTAACATACAGAAGTATTTCCCTACAGAGATGAGATCATGATGGAAGATGGAATCATGAAAGGTACTAAAGTGGTAATTCCTTCAGCATTACAACAGTAATATATCAAAATTTTACATCGTGGTCACCCAGGTACTGATTCAGCCAAAAGGGCAACAGGCATAGTATTTTGGCCTTCTATGTCAAAAGATATACAGAAGGAAACTCTAGCAAGTTAATTTTGCAATAGTACTAAAATCACACCAACAAAAAGAGCCACCTCAGCTAAACTAGATTCCTGAATTACCATGGTCGACGGTTGTTACTGATATTTTTAAATGGAATGGTCAACATTACTTAATGTTGATAGACTCTTATTCAAATATGAAATGGACCTTCTTCCTAACTTATCATCCAGCACTGTCATCATGAAATTGATGTAACATTTTTTCTGTCCATGGTAGCGGGCCGCAGAAAAAGTTGTATCTGTGTATCTGACAACGGAGCACAGTTTACAAGTCAGCAGTTCAAGAAATTTGCTGTGTCTTGGGACTTCTCCCATGTTACTAGTAGTCCTGAGTATCCACAGTCCAATGGATTAGCTGAGCGTGCAGTTCATAGTGCAAAACATTTGTTGGAGAAATCCAAGAGAGATGGTACTGATGTTTTTCTTGACCTACTTAATCTCAGAAAGCTTCCTCGAGATAACTTGCTTGGTTCACCTGCTCAGAGATTAATGTCCAGACAGACAAATACAACTTTACCAATCAGTACACAATTGTTAATAACAAATGTAAAGAACAGAATGTTCAAGACTCAACATTCGTGGAAACATCACTCACAAAAGTTGTACTACGATAAGTCCAGCAAACCTCTTAGACCATCAAGAGAGGGAGAGATTGTTAAGAATGGAAACATCTAAAGGTTATGACCGGAGTGGGTATCGTCAAACACCTTTGCTAAAAACAGAGATCTTACATTGTATAATCTGATGGAATGGACTTCAGAAGGAATCGAAGATGCAGAGTCTCCAAACCAGTGACACACAGATTTGCCTGTGACAGAGACTTTTTCTCACAAATTCCAGAGAACAGTGTACTTTCTTCAAATAATCCTGGCATAACCCCTGGAGTTCTAATTGAGAAAGAATCCCACAGACTTTTCCTGTTTCTAAACCCAGTCAAAGTTTTTATGTGACCAAATTGGATAGAATTTCCAATCCCATTTCAAAATACAAAGCGACTTTTGACTCGGATTCATTTGTTTTTAGTTGTTAATGGGATATCTAGCTTGTTAAAAACATCATGTTCTCCTACTGTTTGTTGAACAAATCGAAGAGTCATGTGGTTTTATATTTTAGATTTATAGATGATTTAATTTTTATTTGTAAGGAGGTGAAACAGTGGCAGATCCTTTTATACAAGACTTAGAAAATAATTGTTTTTGTTTTGAATTTGATGGCTTCCAAAAGGGGCTGAAAGTCACATTTTTACATGTGGAATTGGAGGGCCATGTTAATGGTAACAACAGTACGAAAGTACATAGAAAATTTGAAAATGTTCGTTACTTTCTAGATTGAAGGAGTTGCCATCCACCATCTTTGTCAATTTCATTGCCCTATAGTGAACTTCTACATATAAGTAGATTATGTAGTGAAGAGAAAGCTTTGGAGAAGTTATTAAAAACATGTGTTAAGTTTAAACAGAGAGGTTATAATAGTGAAGTGATTTCGCAAGCATTGAAGTTACTCACAAATTAGCAGCAACTACAAAAATCCCTGTGTAAAAAATAATATATACAAACTGGTTAAGAAAACAACAATACAGCACAAAAAAGGTTATTTTGTTACATTTAATGTTTTTTTTTCTGATGAAATAATTATTGTTATTAGATTTTACTGGGACTTTCTCCTAAATAGGGATTTTGTTGATACTTTGTATGAGAAGTAATTTATAGCCTTTAAAAAATGACACAAAGTATAAAGGATATGATAGTTTTTTTCTCTTCCTGAGTGTACACAAAATAAGGAAATAGATAATTGTGGCACTTTGCCTTAGGTTCATAGGTAAGTACTAGGCTATCTGCCCGAGGGCATCTATAAGCCTAGCCAGAATGTGTTGGCTTTCGCCGCCCTCTTAGATTAGTTCCTTGTGCCTCGGTCCAGCAGAGCCATTAGTTCCCTGTGCCTCTGTCCAGCAGAGCCACTGCAGTGATCCCCGGGGTAAATTTTCCGTTTCCCATCCAATCTTCAAGGTTTGTCTTGAAGAGTGTTAGTGTCGGTCTCTGCCTAATGTAGATTGGTATCCTGTTACAAAGCATGGGGAGTCTCTGGGACAGGAATCTATCCCTCCAGCACATCCTATTTATTGTTGTGGTGAGGTTTAGATCCCTAGAGCGTGTGGCTCTTGGGAATTTTTTTTTTTTTTTAGGTGGAGCATGTCCATCAATTCTGGGTTGGACATGACCTTGTATGTCAGGCAGAGATCACCTCTTGAGTAAGCGGTATGCAACAGAGTACAGCTGGAGTTTCTTCAGTCGGGCTGGATAGGACATATATTTGAGGCCAGTAATCCTCTTGGTGAGGTACTTCTGTGGTCTTTCCAGCAGTTGCAGGTGTCTTGTAAGGTACATCCCAAATGGGGCGTTGTACTCTATGATGGGTCTGATGAGTAGAGGGGCACAATAACCTCTTTTGTTCTAGATGCAAACCTTTTTGTGATTAGGTGGGCCACATAGAAGGATTTTCTAACCACCTTGGCAATATGATTATCACAGGAGAGATTACTATCTACTTGGGTCCCCAGATCCCTTATTACATTTTCTGTATTTAGGGGACTACCATGTATGTGGTAGTTCACGGGTACTTTGTTTTTTCCAAAGGGAATGACTATGCACTTTTTGGCATTTAGCTTGAGGCCATGATTTTGACACCAGGTATCTGTCTCAGTGAGACCCTTCTGGAGGATGTCTATTAGCTGGAGAGTCAATTATGGCCCCCAGTTTGCAGTCATCTGCGAACTTGGTCAGCCATAGTCCTCCTGTGCTTGCCTGTACCTCTGAGAAGTATATACCGAACAGGAGGGGTACCAGGACTGAGCCTGGGGGACGCCACTTGTAACTGGTTAAGAGTCAGACCTAGAGCCTGCAACTCTCACCGTGTGGGTTCTATCCGTGAGCCAATTGGCAACCCATCTCGTGACGTAGGGGTTTATGTTCAGGCTGGTGAGCTTGTCTATAATACCAGAATGGGGAATGGTGTTGAAAGCCTTTCCGAGGTCTTGGTAGACTGTGTGGACCTCCTTTCCCTCATCTAAAGCCTTGGTAACTGTCTCAAAGAAGTCCACCAGGTTTAGGAGGCATGATCTGCCCTTAAAGCCAAACTGGGTAGGGTCCAATGTTTGAAGGTTCCCAATGTCTCTGTTAATGAATTCCATGATGATGCGCTCCATAGCCTTGCAGACCAGGCTAGTCAGGCTTATAGGGCGATAGTTCCCGGGGTTCAGTTTGTAAATATGTGGTTAGGTTTTTTAGAAAAATAAATGGGGTAATATATAGTCCTAAAGCTGAATATAGCTGCAACACTGAGGGTATAATTTATACTCTCAGATGTTCATGCAATCTTTTTTTATATAGGGGAGAGCAAAAGGACTTTTAAAGGTAAGACTACAGGAACACTTAAGGGACATAAAAAAATAATAAACATGAAACTCCTTTGGCAGTACATTTTAATTTGGTACATGAAGGGAATTTTGAATCTTTACAAGGTACTATTTTATAACAGGTTAAAGCACATAATAGTTTGCTTTTAAAAAATAAATTATTGTATAAAGAAACTGTGTTTATTTTAAAACATGGAACACTGACACCTGATGGATAGAATGTTGAATGTAATTGGAAATTCTTATTATGAGGTTTTAACATTTGATTGGATATTTAATGCTTGTTAATTGTTCTTAGTATTTAAGAGACTGCATGATTAACTGACTCCTTGAAGGCTGGTGTTAAGGCTGATGCGCTGAGGCGCTAGAGCGAATTGTAATAAAAATTTTTTTTTTGGATCACCAGCTGCGTGTTGAGATATAATCCTGATGTAACCCCTGAAGTTTTAATTGAGAAAGAATCCCTAGAGACTGTCATAGGTTCATATGTGTGTATTAGGCTAATGGCCCTGGAGCCTTTACAAGCCTAGCCCATAGGATTACCCTGGCATCATGCCACCCGACCTTAGTTCCCAGTGCCTCTGTCATGTAGAGCCACTGGGAGTGATCCCCGGGGTGAATTTTCTATTTCTCATCAACGCATCAAGATTTCTCTTGAAGACGGCCAGTGAGGTGCTCTGCTTGACATGTATGGGAAGTCTATTCCATAGCATGGGGAGTCTCTGGGTTATGAATCTGTCCCTCCAGCATGTTCTGTTGATTGCGGTAATGAGATTGGAGGTCTCTGAAGCGTGGTGCGGAGGGATTGGGATTTCTTTAGATGTAGCATTTCTAACAGAGCTGGGTCAGACATGGCTTTGTAAGTCAAGCAGAGATCGCCTCCAAATAGGCGATACGAGACAGACAATAGTTTGAGTCTGTCCATATACAAAAGTGTTTAAGGCCTAGAATCCTCTTGGTGAGGTACTTTTGCAGCATCTCCAGTTGTTGCATGTGTCTAGTGAGGTACATGACAAATGGGGCATTGTACTCTATGATTGGCCTAATGAGGGAAGAGTACAGGGAGACAATGACCTCTTTCTTCCTGGATGCAAAACCCTTAGTAATGAGATGTTCCACATAGAAGTACTTTCTGACCACAGTGGCAACGTGGTGGTCAAAAGAGAGGTTGCTGTCAATCTGTGTTCCCAGATCTCTTATAACGCCTTCTGTGTTCAGTGGACTACCATCAATGTGGTAATTCAAGGGAACTGGGTTTTTGCCAAAGGGGATGACAACACATTTTTTTGGCACTGAGCTTAAGGCCATGTTTCTGACACCAGTCGTTGGCCTCAGTGAGGCCTTTCTGTAGGATATCAACATCACTTGGGGAATTAATAATAGCTCCTAACTCTG